>NW_003307551.1:203174-305634 GCF_000143455.1 Volvox carteri f. nagariensis | reverse complement strand
TGATGACGGTGTGAGCGGACCCTCCATCCATACAGGTGGTCGTATCTTCAGTGAGGTGCCGTGACGAGAAGGAGGGGTCGAAACAATATTCAAGTTCACCTTCCCCCTACGCCTGCAAAAAGTAACCCAACCGATGACCCACCCCCACCCCCCACCCCCGAACCCCCCCCCCGGCTGCTATGTGAAGTCACGTCTCATCAAGGTCTGGACACTGCTCCCCCCCGCACCCCCACGTCACGAGACCCAGTTCCCGCAGCACAGCACACCGATGTGGCAATGTGGCAATGACACCCCTAAGTCCCCACCTACGACCTACCCGCCAACGCCGTGACCCACAGCGCCCTCTTGGCCGCCTCCACCAGCCTCCAGCCCAGCGGCGCATGCAGGCGTCGGAACGTGGCGCCGTGGAGGGCGGTGTTGTAGTCCAGCAGGGCCTGGCTGAGCCCGGAGCTGGTGGCGGAGGGGGTGGAGTTGGCGGCCATGGCCAGCTGTTGCGGGCCAGGAGCAGGGGGCCAGGAGGTCGGGGGGGGGGGAGCCGGGATGATGGCGGCGGAAGCGCATGAGTCTCGGTGCCGAGGGGTGCCGAGGGGTGCCGAGGTGCGACTGTCAGAGAAAGAGCTCCGGGACCGATCGCGCGGGAGAACACGAGAGAGGGGGGCCCCGGCGGGCGAGGGGTCCAGGAGGCACTACTAGTTGGCGGGGTGCTTCCAGCCACCCACACCCAACAACCTCGCTGTGGTGTGGTGTATGGTGTGTGGTGTGGTGGACCCTCTCCCTAGCAACGCACCTCCCACGGCGTCGTACCTTGACGACGGCTGATGTTCCTGAAGCTGACCTGGAAACCCATGAAGAAGAGCGCCCTCTCTCCCCCTCCCGCCCCCCTCCGCTCCAGTACCTCCCCCCTCTTAAACCCCCCCGCCGAGTGTAAGAGGGGGCGGTGTTCCCCCACCTGCATCACATGTCGCCAGCGAGGCTTCCTCTCCGCCTCGTAGCGCCTTAGGGCCTCTTTGTTGAGCCCGTGTAGCTGCACACACCCGCCCAGGACCGCGGCGTCCTCCAGGGCCTGGGGGGCAGGGAGGGCACGCGGGGAGTGCAGGGGGGTTGTGGAGAGGGGTGGCAGGGGGGAGCTGGGTGGAGGCGGATAGACGGGGGCCCCCGCGGGGTGTACGACGCGCACATGCCAGGCTATCAACCACTCGGCATCCCCCATTCCCCCCCTCCCCCCCTCCCCCATGTCCTACCTGGTTCTCCTCCTGGCTGGAGGGCCTCATGGGGTGAGCCGCCTCCCCCAGAATCAGCACCCTCCCGCGACCCAGCGCGGAGGGCAGCTCACTGGCCCGCCGCACCCACACACCCGCCTCCACCACTGCAGAGGGCCGGGTGTTGCGCAGCATGGCACGGACCTCGGGGGGGAAGTCCGTGAACAGCGCCAGCAGCTTCTGCGGGGACGGGGCCCAGCAGTGATAGCAGCCGCGGGGGTAGCAAGAGGAGCTCAGCCGGTTGCGATCCGTCCGCTGTTCCGTCCTGCACGGCTTTGCTGAGAGGCACGCGCATTACCTCAACACAGGTGGTCATTGCTTGTTGGTGCCTACCACCCGACGGTCTGCATCAGGACCCCGTACTGGGAATGTACGGGGAATATATCCCGGCTGGTGCTGGCCCGTGGCATCAACTCGCGAGTACTCCTTTCCTGGCAAGGCAGCAGGAAATGACACCCCTGACCCCAACGGCCGTCATCGTCTGGTCCTCGTCCAGATTCCACCACGCTACACCCACCGCTATACCCTTTCCAACCGCCTTTCCACACCTACCTGCAGCACCTCGCCTGACCCCCGGGCGTCCTCCTCCCCCTCCTCGCCCTCGCTGGCCTCCCCATAGCCCTCCCCGTCCGCCGCCTCGTCGTCACTCCGCAGCTCGTCACTGTCGAGGTAGCTGACGTCAGCGGCGGGAAGGGATGCGGCCGCTGCTGCCGCAGAAACTGCGTCGAACGGCAGTTCACCGGTGGCTGAGTCGGGCGCCGCCGGCGCTTGCGTCGCAGTGACGGCGTCCGTGGCAGTGCCATGATGTCGGGTGGTGCCGCTACCACTGAATTGCTGTCGGGCGTCATCTTCCAAAGAGGTGTACAACGTTCGTCGGCCGGCTGCGGAGGGCCTGTGCATTAGAAGGCACGTGCACGTGCATCACGGGATTACGCATCCGTGAGGGTCTTTGTATGTCTTGCAAGGCGCATATGGTGGGTGTGCCGAAGCAGGCAGGCTAGGGGACTTGGGCGGGGGGGACGGAATTGTTAGAATATGATCGACACTCATACACAAATGAAATATGAGAGCAGTACTAGGACCCGAGGGGGTCTGGCGCTTTGCTATTGTTAACAGGATTAGCACCCTATGTAGCTCATGCTGTTAACTGGATATTTCAGCACGTTTTTTTAAATGAAAGTTAGGCTGCCGTTGCCTGATCTGCATGGCGCTGGCTTTGGGGATCTTGATAAAACGCTTTAGTTCTTGTTCCATCGGAACCCTACAGATGGAGCACATATTTTTTGTTGTTGTTGTTGTTGTTGTTACATGGTCGTGGGTGCGTTCCCCGTACCTGCAAACCACCCTAGTACGAGCCGAGGGCTCAAGGGCTGCCAAATCGCCTATAAGCACCATCCTACCTCGCACTTCCAACGAAACAAGTAATGAAGTATACTAACGACCAAAGGGAACGATAGAGTTGCGGTGAGACCATATACGTTCCAGCATTCTTGCCAGGCGTTCAGGTTCCCACTTCATAGCGTCCTTCATATGTTCGAAGCGTGGAAAGCCCATATCAGATCTGATTCCGTCGTAAACCGGACAGTCCAGCAAAATGTGTTTCTCATCCTCGATGTGGCTATCAGTGCCGCAGCAGGGGCATACTCGCTCCTCCCTAGGTATATAACGCCGTCCCTTACGCGCTCTGTTAGCCGCCAGTGCCCAACAGCAAAGCCTAAACTGCATAAGTTTAGGAGCACATATAGTCGTCCTATATCTACATGCACAACCCATGTTGCAGTATTTTAATCCCAAATAACCTATACATTTCATCCAGCACATTGCATTTGGCAACCTTGTCAACATTAATCAGTGCTCAACTTCTCTTGGGGGAGCGCTATGCGCTACAAATATTGAATTGAAGCGCCTTATGTGAGTTGCATTCGCTGATCTCTTTAGTAAAAGGCGAAAGAGATATGAGAAACGTAAGCAACTCAGCGCATAAATAATTAAGGAAGTGGAGCTTCAATCCACCCTTGAGGCAAAATCTGCAGTCTTTCGTGAGGCCGATGGTGGGTAGTATCAAGCACCACACCGCATTGAATCACATCCCGAGAATGCAATATGCTTTTCCTTTTGGTACATCTTTTACTTGCAACCAGAACGAAAGTCCGGTCAGGCCACTTAATCTAGTAAGCTGTCCTGTGCGCGTTCAGAGCGCAACACTAAGCACAATCTCGCATATAGCCTCCGCGGGCATTTGCAAAGTGTGTTTCCACATGTAGAAATAGAAACCAACGCACCAGCTCCCGCAGATCTGCCGTTTCTTGGTCTTGTTCCGACAGTCAACTTCCCGTATTTTTCGCACACTGCATATCTTAACTTCTTCATTTCCCGAAGCGATGACAAGCTAGCGTGGCGTACATGATGATACTTCAGCAAATGCTGATGGCGAATCGCTTGGGACTTGCTGTTTGAATTCAAGATTCGCCGGAAGGCGCACGACGCGAAACCTGTACTCGACAATTCTATGCCCTTGCAAATCTACCCAACGCAAGTCCCGCACCCACTTATTTCCCGATGGAAGTCCCGCTATTGCCGGCAGAAAGCCACTGGATGGGTGGCGAACACTCGAACTGCGAAGGGATGCTGTGCGCGGTGCGCCCTGAGGAAGGCGCTCCACTCGCTTGGTGATCAGGTTATACCTGCGGTTAAGACATTCAGAGTGGGGGACTGGACACGGATAAGCCATGGATAAGGTCCGACGGATCGGACGATGCAATCGGAACACGCACAGGCGTGCGCTTACGCACCCCGTGTACACGTTTTGTTGAGAATGCATGGCAGTAGGGCGGCCTCAGTTCGCCCCATTGCGCCGGAGATGTACGCTCCTTGAGCTGCAGAACGCCGCGTTAACGTAAGGCTGGGCTATGGGCACTACCGTGCAGTGGCTCAGGCGAATCGCGGCAATTCCGGCTCAAGCGCGTGCCCCTCCTCAAACAACTTGTACCGTCTCCCCGTTCCCGCAACCTCTAGGGCGGCTGCATAGCTCTTTCTTTCCTTTGCAGACCGCGAACCCTCTGCAACCGCACCACTTGGAATCTCCATCCCTCCTCTCCCCTCTTCCCCCTCCTTCACTTCAGTCCTAAACTTACCAGACCGCAACCTATAAATGCTTCCCCCGTAGGAAATCCGAATGACCCACACGCTGAACCCCCAGGGCCCCAAACCCTGTACCGCCTATGACACACACACACACACACACACACACCGAGACACACGCGAGCACAGGCGAGGCGAGGGGAACTAAACCTAAACCTTTCCCGACCCGACCCGCCTGAATCCCAGCTCCCGCAAATCCGGGTCCGTGGCCACCGCCTCCCAAGCCACATCCCCTCCCGCCAGGGAGTGCGATAGGAAGGTGCGCCCGGGGGACAGCCACACAGCGTTGAAGTCCAGGGGCAGGGAGGGCACGTCGTCGCCGGGTAGGCGACCCAACCACTTGACCACACCCTGAGCATGGAACCGTGAATAGGCGGAAGAAGGTATTGCAAATCCTCATAATAGCGAGGGAGACTTAACTCTGGTAAAGCGAGGTGTACCTACACAGCCGTCCATGTTCCATGTACATTTCCCTGTGGGGCCACCTGTATCAGGGGGTGGACCCGATCTCGTCGCACTTTGACATCTTCTTTTGTGCCACACCCGCACCCGCCTGCCTTGTCCCTCAACGCCGCGGTCTCTACACATGTGCCAGGGCCCCCCGTCCCCCGCGCCCCCACAATACCCCCACAGTACGCGTACATCAGTGTAACTTACGTCGTACATGGGGTCGCCATCGCGCACCATCCGCTTCCGCACATCCGAGAAGGGTCCATCACACGCAACCAGGAAACCCGCGCGGACCAGCGCAGGAGCTGCGGTGGCAGAGCCGCCCAAGGCGTGGGGGTGAGGATGCTGCTTCTGCTGCTGCTTAGGCGGGTGAGAGGCGTCCTCTCTTCCTGCACGCGACGCCGCGGAAGCACCTGAGCGCCTGCAGGGTTGTCGCGGGAAAGGGGGGAGAGGGGAGAACGGAGGAAAGAAAGAGGAGGGAAAGAAGTGGGTGCCGCTTCCCCGACAATCGGCAAGCCAACGCATCTATATTCGTTTTTTTATATTCGAGTTGTAAGTCCGCGGCTCACCGGAAGGAGATGTACGCCCCATCGTCTCGCTCCCGATGCCCCACGTAGTGTGCGCCGTACTGTACGATATCAGGCGGCAGCAGCGACAATAACGCCTGTTCGTGGACAGATCGGGGGGGGCCATAGGGGGTAAAGCGGTGGCGTTGAGGGGAGAGGAGAGGAGAGGAGTCAGGTGCAGCACACACGGCGGATGAAGGTCTAAGAGCTAACCGGCGGAAATTTTCAGGTGATGCGCACGAACGTCCCCCTCCCTCGAGCGGGAACCGCGAATCACGGCCCTGATTCGGTTTTCGCGTCCGGCGGGAAGGAGCAAAGTACCGGTGGGTATAGCCTCCTTTTGCGGCCATGACGACAGAACACGATGTAAAAGAACCTCCGCGAGAATGAGCGACAACAAGCACGTGTCTGTGATTGACGTGTACGACATCCTCAAGCTGAGCCGAAGAGGCACACTCAGAGCAGCTCCCCACCCCCCCGATGCTGAAGGACTGGGGGAGGCAAAGCCCAACACACGTGCCGTACGTACCTGTTCCAGCTCGTACCAGCCAATGGTGATGTACGGCTCCCCAAATCTGCGCATCGATCGCGTGCCGCCCTCCTCCAGACGGGTAATCAGGCTACCTGTACGATGGCACCCGCCATGTTGCGACCAATGCACGGCAAGGGTTGTACATAATTGAGTTGGACGGTACTGGGATGGTCCTTAGTGCCTGCGGATGACCCAGGCTTGGGGTCAAGGAAGCCCCAGAGGTTACGGGGCGGGCGCTTAGGGGAAAGTGCCGTACATGGTTTCGGGGCTAGGAGACACCAGGGGCGGCAAACCCGACGAGAGCGAAAAGGGCCCTCAGGGATCTCAGGACATGAAACGTGCAGGCCAGCTAGCGTGTACGTCAGTTCCATGCCGTACAACTGTGAATCCATGCACCACTATCCGTACTGGACCTGGATTATGGATTATCGAGAGAGAAGCAGCTGCTAAGGATAGCGGATTGGTAGCGGGTACAGCAGCGTTCACCGCAACGGTATTCCGGATCGACCACATCCCAACAACATGCAGCCGCCTCCAGCCACAGCCACACCAGCTAGGACATTGTTACCAACCGTCCGTGTCGTGTATAAGCACAGGTCGTGCGCGCAACCCATGTTGCAGAATCGCCGTGCGAAGCCGCGGGTCGATGGCGGCCGCCGCACGAAGACCGTTAGGCTCCAACCGACAGTACGACCCGTACTTGCGGCTGCCCTCGGGCCGCGCAGACCGGCGATCAAACACCTGGAAAGGTAAAAACACAACGCGATTTCATATATACAACTTTGCGTGCACCGTCCGGCATAGTAACCGACCACTAGATTCGGGCCACTAGCCCGTGTGATTTTTGCAACGACTCAGTTGACTCATTCAACTGACAAATCGACGCTTCGACGCTTCCAACAGGCCATCATCTTTCCTTTCGAGCGGTCAGGCCGCGTACATCTCTGAATCTGCATTACGACGTCACGGCCTCAACTACGACAGCACGACAGGGCGCCTCACCCGGTTGTGAAACCCGCACCAGTCCAAGTCCTTGACCAAACCAGTTCGTCTTCGGCATCCTCCTCCCCCCCAAAAGCGAAACAGCTTCACGCTCCGTATTGATGCCACTGCATCGACTACATGCGGGTGCCTGTCCAGTGTCCTCCTTAACCCCGATTGTGGGTTTTCCCACGCGTCCCGGTGGTCTCCCTGACGCGCACGTTCCCCCGTCCTCACCGCTGCCTCTCTACCTATCTACCTAAAAACGGACATCCCAGTTCCGTCTGATTCACCACTCCGCTCCCCCCCCTTTTCTTCCCCCTCGCCCTTCCACCCTCCACCCACCTTGATCCTCAGACGTGGGTAAACCCGTCGGAGCGCTAGGGCTGTTGCCAGACCCGTAACGCCCGCACCAACAACCGCCACGTCGACCTCCAGATCCACCTTGCCGCTGTACGGCACCCCGGCGGCCGTGCCCGTGATGCTGCTGGCACGGCTAGCCCCGCGATGCCCCGCGACGCCACCGCCGCCACCATCGCCTGGCGGCAGCAGCAGCGGGTGCTGAAGCAGCGGTGGCTCCAAAAAGGGCGTTTCGCCAGCTGCGATAGCGGCGGCGGCGGTGCCCCGCCGTACATCGCCGCGGGTCCCACGCCGGCTGTGAGGCTGCGGCTGGGGCGGCTGTGTTGGAGCTTTCGGAGGGGCAACGCCGCCGCCGGCAGCAGTAGCGGCATGTGCCGACGGCCGCTGGTCTATAGTTATGATGTCTTCGGGGCTGGGCGGCGGGGCCGTTGCCGCCTCGGCAGGGGTAGCAAGAGGCGGTTTCGGCGCTGGTGAGGCCATGGGCGAAGTCGGCCCCTGCGGTAGCCACTCCGCGGCAACTTGGGCGGCCGCAGGAAGAGCAGCGCTTCGGTCAATTACTACTGCAGCGATGGCAAAAATAGGCGGCGGCAGAAGGTCAACTGGCGGCGGACAACTGGAAGCGGGACAACGGCAGCCAGTTGTACGGACGCGGTTAAGTTAATCGGCTTTGTGTCGCTGACATCGTTTGCTCTGCTGGCTACCGCCATTGCCGCTCGTGGCGAGCGTAATATATGTGCCAACGGCACAGAAGACTATGGCCCCCTGGAAATATTTGTTTAACAAATCAACCTGTAACTTACACCGCACGCACTTACCGGCTGATGGGGTCTCTGGCGAGCGTGGTTGCGGCGCCGGTGCCACGCGGCGACCTGGGCTGAAAGCGGAGAGCAGCAAATCCGTCCCGCGCTGCTGCGGCTGGGGCTGCGACAGCAGCTCAGCTGTGGGTGCACGCCAAAGCTGGCGGCCGCTGCTGGTGGTGAACAGCTGCAGCTGGGGCGGCTCCTTGACCTCTGGCTGCTGCTGGGGCTGAATGGATGCTTCCCGTGTTTCCGGCAATATTTTCGGTGATGCTATTTCTGTACTCGAATCTGGTCTTCGTGCTGCCGGTACGTTTCGAGGTTGTTGTTCGAGACGCAGTTTGGTGTTTTTCAAAAGGGCGGGAATGGAAAGCAAGGCTTGGGTCAAACAAGTCAACCGTGAAAAATTGGGGTCTTTATGCCGTTTGTTGGCGACGGAGGAAAAGGTCCCGCCGGAAAGCATGTTGCCGGGCCAAGGGCCGGGTGCCTTGGAATGAGTCAGCAGTAGGCGAAAAGCGTATTACCTGCTCCGGCAACTTACGGGCTTGGTCGGCTTGGACCTCGTGCCGCTGCGGCTCCTGCTGTTGCTGTTGTTGTGGTCCCACCTCGTCCGGCAGCTTTCGTTGTTGTCTACTGAGTTGTTGTTGCTGCTGCTCGAGCTGTTGTCTGATCTGCTCCCGAAGAAGCTGCTCCTGTTCCTGCTGCTTTCTTCGCGCCCCTCGGCGGAACAGGCGCCACATGAGCGAATTTGCAGAGCCTACTTGCGTGGGTATACTATATGAAACGTAACGTGTTTACTGTGGCTGGACTTTGAATTAATCCCGACTTTATGGGCTCTTGCTTGCAAGATTTGCGCACGGGCAGTATCGGGCAAGCTGATAAAATACAATGCCGCTGAAGCATCGGTGACATGCTGTTTTGAACGCTTTAACTCCTTTTCGGGGCTCAGATTGCATATCGCAAGAAAACCGCATCAGGGGTATCGCAAAATCACATGCAGGGATGTGACTGGAGTTGCGTCGGGTGTCGTCATCGGCCCCGGCAGCACCCTTACGATAAAACCACGATCCCAAGTATTTCTCCGAAAGGAAACTCCAACGAACGAAAACGTATATCGTTATTACTTTTTGCGAAAGACAGCAGAGCCATCGCTGTTAATCCGGATACATAACAATGCGCGGTGTAATCGCGGTCGGAAAGGCGATCAGCCAGGCCGCAGCTAGACAGCGCTCCTGGCTGCAGGCCACTGCGCTTCGCAGCCTGCCACCCACAATCGCCGACGCGCCAACCAGCCAGGCCGAGGGCATTGGAGCTGTTCAGCTGCCGCAAATCCTCGGGGGCCTTGGACGCCGGGGTAAGAGCTCGACCACCACACTTCCCCCTTCAAACTACTGCTTACTGACCAATTTAACTCCGTAAGAAGTCGCGCGTGGCTTTCTGCTGGTGTGGACAGACCCGCGAATCCTTCCTTCCGTCCCTGCCTCTGCGCAAAGCTATAATTTGAGTTGACCTGTTGGCGCACGTGCTCGTCTCCATGAGAGATCACGTCTGCGAACGGTTGAGAGATGAGAGACGGCTTTTCCGAAATGTTATTTATCAAAAATCAAGAGCTCTCTCAACCCGCGGGAAGAAGAGGAAATTTCTGAATGACTCCTTCCATCGTTTTACACGGTCCTTTAATTTAGATTGTGACGGCTGGCAACGCAGTAGTGGTCTACACCGGTAGCTGTATACATGTACACGTACATGCAAGCCTGCAAATTAGTCAAGAGTCTCGTCGCCGCCCAGCATATGCCATGCTTAGCCGTAATCACCACCGCCACCGCCACCGCCACACCCCCACTGTTTGCGGATTCCTCTACATCGGCGAAATGCTGAAATTACTATACTTTACTTGGTTGGTGTTTGCCCGGGGGACCCCAGAGTCCCCTCCCCCCCCCCCCGGGGAGCTCCGACCCCTGTACACAACCTTAAGTTCATATTGAACCCTCGCCCAGCGTACCCACCTACTCAACCCGCCCACCCAACCCACCCACCCACGCGCCCTTCAGGTCTGGCCATGGGCCAACACCCGCTGTACGAGCTCGACAAGATCCAGCGTACGGCAGAGGGCCATATCGACATCACTGGTAAGTGTTCGTTGATGGCTCGTGTGAGCCTTGCCAGGTTAGGACCGGGAGGTCAGATATTCAGCTGTCCAGGGGATAGGAGGCCTCCGCCTCCGCCTCCGCCTCCGCCTCCAACGACGCCTCCGCCTCCGCCGCCTCCTCCGTCCCGCGCGGCTAGCAGCATGGGCCCGGGCCCCGTACGACTACCTCAACTCGCACTGGCATGTCTGTCTAGTCGCCCACGTTCCCATCCCCGGTCTCTACCTGTTCTCCTTGCCAACACACATATACATAACATACGACATATAGATACAACATATATATACATGTAACACACACTCATAGTACATACATACGTACTCGCACATATAGAGGACGAGCCGGGCACTGGCGACATGCCTCACGTGACGGGTCGACTGCCGGACCTGGTGGAGGAGGAGTTCCGCGTGACACGGGAGGAGGAGGAGGTGGAGAAAGGCAGGCAAGGTAGGTGGTGGTGGTGGTGGTGGGGTTGGGTGGATGTGGATGTGGATGTGGGTGTGCGGGGACAGTGCTTGACAGAAAGACATGCACCGCAGCGGTGAGCGGCAGCTTGATGATGGTGGAGGGGAAAAGGGGGTCTGGGGGTCCATATCTGACTAGGGGGGTGGCCCAGGGCAGAGAGGCAGATAGGGGACATAACCGAGATGACCGGCATGTTTGCATGAAAACATGCGCCCCTGGTAAAGTTGTGGTGGCTTTTGACACCGCGGTGGTCCATTCCATTCCATTCCATTCCATTCCATTCCATTCTTTTGCGGCTCCCTCCACGCATTGGTGCAAGCGCCCACACGCCCATACGCACTCGACATGTCGCGGGGTTTGGAGTGCACCTCGGTTCACAAGCGAAGACCCCTTCCCCCTTCCTCGGCTCCTCTCTCGCCCTGCTACCGACCCGACCACCCAACCACCCACCCAACCCCACACCCCACACCCCACACCCCCACAGGCGCCATCCAGGACCTACCCGAGTTCTTCACAAGCGACACCATCCCCTCCTCCGCCTCCTCCTTCGCCGCCTCCTCCGCCTCCGCCGCTGCCGACCTCCACACGGGCGCCCCCTCGGACTCCACCTACGTGCCCCCCTCCCCGGACTACTCCCACGGCGCCATCCCTGTAGTGACAGACCCGGGGACGGGACTGGCCAGCGGCTCGGTGGCGGTCGCGGACGGGGCGAGGCGGGCTGAGCGGGGGCAGGCGGTGATCCGGGGCCCGGGAGCGGAGACGGAGGTGGGATTGAGCTCCAAGGGGGGTCCTGAGCAGCCCGAGGAACGGTGATGTCGAGTTAGGAGCCCTATGTGCGCCGCGAAGGGGGGGGGGTCAGAAAGGAAGGTGACGGTCCACGGAATGGGGGGGGGGAGCGGGGAAGGGAGGCGGACTAGCGTCTGGAAGAGCTGTGTGTGTGTGTGTGTATATAGCATACTGGTCTAGCTGGGTGCATGTCTGGAGGCTGTTGGGGGGTGGAAAGAGGAAGTGGGCGTTATTAGGTTCCGCGGGTAGGAGTTGGTCTGACGGTTGTAGGTGTTGTACATGTGCACGTGGCCGGACTGGGTACCGTCTGGTGCACATGCACGTGATGTTTTTGGATGCTCACTGTTCAGGGCCGACTAAGGAATAGCATGTCGTAGGGCCAGTTGTGGGGCATTTATTGTGGCACTGGAGAGAGAGAGGAGAGCACTGCGGAAAGTTGTAAGCTGTATTGCAGCAGCTTCCTGCCGGGAATCGACATCAGCTGATGATGCTAATGATGATGAGGAAGAGGAAGAGGAGGAGGGGGTTGAGGTACGGGAGGAAGGGAAAGGAGAGGACAAGTCGTCGAGAAATTTCTGAAAACTGATATGTGCCGACGCCCGGGTCACGTACTTCCTCCTCTGTTGTTTCGGCGTGTGTGTTTTTATTCTGGAACCCAACTCTCCGTCCTGGAGTGATCGGGAGGGGGGGGATAAAGAGGAGAGAACCCCCCGGGACGGCTGATAGCCCTCGGGGCTCCCCGTCCCCCCCTCGAGCAGTGCTGTCCGCGCCCTGTGTGAGCCCTCAAGACCTGTTCGAGCCCCATGGCTAGCAAGTTTTTACACCATACCCAGACCTTCCGTGGGGCGTGCGTGTGTGGAAAAGGGGGGATGTTCATATGGAAAGAGGGGGATTGGGGAGGAGATGAGAGCAGAGGGGAGGGGAGGATTATGCACGGGGGAGGGCGGTTGCAGAATGGAATGAGCAACGTTGTAATGTTCTGTTCTCGGTCTATCCAACATGGCGCCGACGCGTTTGAGCTGGTTGCGCAACATCCACCAGATGTCTGCTCCGCATATCCATAAGTTATAGGTGAATTTGGAGGTGATCATGGCTTCCACACACTTAAAATGATTGGCTGAAAGGTATACTTGAAATGATTACAGCCCAGCAGTTCAGGCTTGAAGGATTGATCAGGTGAGTCAGTTTTTTATTATTACAAATAAAGACACAAACCAGGGTGTAAACAGGTACTCGGGCAGAGAACAGAAAAAAATAAGGGTGGACGAGAAAAGCGATTCGTGCCGTACGGCCGCCGGCTTCTTCCACACCTCTTCCTTGACACTCATCCCTCCTCCTCGAGGCCGTCTTCAAAAGTTCCATTATTGACCTCGTCCTCCACCACCTCCGAATTCAATCCCCACTTGAACCCGATCACCCTCCCACCATGCCATCACCATCAACAGTTACAGCGCCAAGCACTAGAACTGTAGAACCGTGCCACCAGGACGTCCACCCGTCTTGGCCACATTCTTGTCCCCCGGACGCCTCCACCCCGCACTAGAATACCACCAAGCACGGGACGCCATTAAACACCCTAAGCCCAATCCACTGCGACACTCCCTCTCATCAGAACTCACCATCCAGGTGCTCCGCAACCCAACCGCCGTCGTACTGCCCTTCCCGCCCTCCCTCCCTCCCTCCCTCGCCGCACATCCTCCGCCTGCATATCCTCCCTCTCGCACATCCCCTCTCTACCACCTCCTCCTCCTGGCCTCCCTCACAAACCACAGGGACTTAGGGTCACCGCCGCCGCGACCTGCCTGCCGCGCGCTTCGCCTCCACCAGCTGCCCACTGACCGCCGCCAATGTGCGCTGCACGATCTGCCGCTCACGTACCCGGATCGAGGCCACTGCCGCGGACCGCAGCACCGAGCTGACGAACACGTCCTCCGTTCCCAGGGTCAGCTCCAGGGGGGGAGCATCCGGGGATGAGAGCGAAGGCGACGCTGCCGGGGGGGACTCGGCGGTGAGGTAGTTCCGGGCCCGGGCGGGTGCACGGGCCCGTCGCTGTTGTTCTTGTTGTTGTTGGCGGTTGGTGACAGCGGCTAAAGCTCCTGCTGCTAGCGCCTGGTCCGCCTCCATAGAGGTTGGATAGGCTGGCAAAGAGGAGAAACGACGGGCGAAGAGAATGTGGTGGGGTTGCTTGGCCGGTTGGTTTAGTTCGTTGACTGGGAGTTGGACGGCAGTTTGTGTTTGGCAGCTTGCAGAGAGCATCATCAACAACAACAACAATAACAACAGCAACAGCAACAACAGCAACAACAGCAGCAACAGTAGCAGCAGCAAGGGCAGCAGCTGAGCGGCCAAACCGCAGCCTCCACTAAACCCCCCGGGGAGCATCAGCCCACCGGCAGAGCCTAGCTCGACAGGCAAACAGACAGACTGACATGCAGACTGACAGGTAACCCGGGCCCCGGCGCCTGCCGACTGCTGGCGTACCTTTGAGGGCTGCCGTACATCTGTTGCTGAGCCCCCTCAGCGCTAGCACCAGCGTGTCTTGTCCGTCCAGAAGGGGAAAGCCGCCGCTCTCAAACAGGACAGATGCCAATTCGAACGTCTCCTGAAAGGCGGTTTATGAAAAGCTTCAAACAGGGTTTGTATTGTGAAATGAAATTGCTTGTAGTTAGATTGCTTGTAAAAAAAAGAAAACATGGAGAACAGGGCAGAGTAGAAATCCATGGCACCGCAAGCCACCCCACGGCATCCCCAGATCGAGTCCCAGTCCCACCTGCGCTACTTTTGGTCGGGCATCCAGGAAAGCCAGGTACTGCAACAGCCCCTCCGGAATACCTTCCAACTTCAAAGGAAACTCGAGCTCCGAGGGAAGACCTACGGCCACACGTCAGTCAACACCATGCAAACAACGCAACATCTTACAAAATACAGCAAGACCCAACTCCGAAACCGCAATGTGCAGATGTGGCGCCACGGCTATAACCTTTACAAATAACAGAGCTAGGCTAGGCTGTAGGTGTAAAAATCTCAATGACGTTCAGACACGTCACACATGTCGTACCGTGTCGGGCCAAGGCCTGCTCCTTGAGGTCCGCCAGCGGGTCGCCCTGGCGGTCCACTGCCACCCTGAGCCTGCAGTCCTGGTGCGGGTTGCTGGCCGGGGGGGGGCAGAAGCCGTAGCTAAGAAGCAGCTCACCGCTGCTCTTGGGGCCGTACGACACATCTGCGTACATGCGCATCCACAAAGGTGTGGTTTGTGTCGGGGAGGGCTTTGGGGGTTTCTGTCCGGCTGGACCGGGCCCTAGGAAACGACTGGGCCCTAAGAAAGAGGTGCCGGGAGGAAACAGGCTGGCTCTCTCTCTCTCGCGCGCGCGCGCATGGTTTTGGAGGTTGGTGGGGTGGGCGGGGCCAAGCCGTGGAAAGCTAAGGTGGGGCCGGGGCAGCATCAGGTGATGATCCCCGGCCCCGGGGGGGGGGCGCACTCCGGGGAACATGGCATCAGAAGTGGAGGCCGAAGCGATCCATAAGAGGTGCGTGTATAAGTGTGTGTGTTTTGTATGCTCGTGTGTGTTGCATGTGAGTTTGTTTGTGTGAAGGTTACAAGTATCTGACCGGGCCTGAGGACACTGGCCACAGGGCCTGCTGCCCAGCCCCAACGGAAAGACTGCCTAAGCTCTCTCCCTAAGCGGACGGGAGAGGGGCGTGAGGGGCCTCTGCCCCCTCCTAAGCAGCCGAGAGCAGCAAGTCCGCTAGCTCCGCTCTCCTCCCCCCGGGGGGTGTTGGGGGAGGTGGCGTCGCTCTCACAACTCAAGGGCTCCGCCACGCGAGTTCGCGCACTGAGCCTGAGACACGAAGCAATAAATTCCTCTCCATCCCGGCCTGATCTGGCTCTTGGGGTGGGAGGCTTGTGTGTTGAATGGGTTTGTGTCTGGATCTAAACAGGGTTCAAATACCCTGTTTGGAATCCATGCATCGAACTAGCCCTCAGCCCATTGGCTCAAGTCGCATCCGGACCAGGTAAGCACTCCCCTTCTCCATCCCCTCCGCCTCACCACACACACCCGCCACTCACACACTTGTTGCCCTGCCGCGTACGGGCGGTCCGCCCGCAGCACCAGCGCCCCCTTGGTGGCCCCTCCTGCGCGGTCTCCACCCGGCACCGCGGGGCCCGCGACGTCCCAGCTCCAATCCAGGTGGCAGCCCTCCTCCGCAGACACGTCATGGTTCAGTTGATCCGCCCACGGGGCCAGCACCTCCACGGATGGGGTGATTGGCGTGCGGGGGAGGGCGGGGGAGGGCGGGAGGAAGGCGGGTAGAAGGGTGAGGAGAAACTCTGGGGTTGTTGTGTGGGGGTGTCGGGTCCGTATTTCGAGGTGATTGGGGGTGGCGAATGTGTAACAGAAAGGAGTTGGGGCGGCGGAGGCGGCTAGTAAATAGATGCTGCTGCAGGTGTTGCTGCTGGTGTCGCTAGAGACGTACATACATACGTACGTACCTGCAGGTCTCCCCGGCTGGGCAGTCGGATGCAGCGAGACAGCAGCACTCCGAAGGCCCACTCCAGGTCGCCCTATGGCAGGAGGGGGCAGGAGGGCGTGGGAGGGAGCTTGGAGCAAGAGGGTCCCCTGCCATCAGGGGGATCTCCCCCCCGGGGTTGATCTGCTGTATCGCGGAGTGATGGCCGCAGTGGGGAGGACAAAAACGAGACCCGCGGGTCGGTGAGACCGATCCCTTAACAAGGTTAAGGGCGACGCCTTGCCCGACGCTATAACTCTCAGCCACACACACACACACACACACACACAAAGAGAGAGAGAGAACGAGCCATGAACCCTAATGACGAACAGTCTCTGGGGTTCAGGCACACAGAGAGGCGGCTGAGACGCACGGCGCGAGCAGCGCCCCGCCCGGCAACGGTCTCCCAGCCCCCTTCAACCCCCAGTCCCCAAACCCCAGCTCCCAGAGTGTACCCCAGCCCCAACGCCACCTAAGGAGCCCACCTACCTTGGAGAGGGGTACGTGTTCGGGCACCAGGCCGTCCGCCCTGCCCTGGGCAATTAGGGGCTCCAGCTCCCGCCAGGAGGCGCTGGCGGCCGAGGTGATGGAGTCAGCCAACCGCTGCAGGGGGGAGCCGCGGAGAAGCTGCTGGACCTGGAAGGGAGGGAGGGAGGGAGGGAGGGAAGGAGGGAGGGCGTGACGTGTGTATGATGTGCTTCACAAACTGAGCACCGCGAGAAGGGCTGCTGGTGACGCTAAACCATATGCGCTATGTGTATATGGGTGAGGTGTCGGGGTGGAGTGTAGGGGGGAGTGGAGAGTGGGGGGGGGTGGAGAGTGGGGGGTTAGTGGAGAGTGGGGGGAAGTGGAGGAAGGAAATACACGTGTGGGGGGAAGCAGGCAGGGGGTAGCGCCACAGTGGGGTGCAGCGCCAGCCCGCAGCTCTCCACACAGCTTGTACGGGGGAGACAAAACACACACACCGTGTGTTCACTTCCGACGTACGTCGCCTATATGCCGTACCTCCTTGGCTGGCCAGTCCAGCAGCGTCCCGGGCCGCTGTGGCAGCACCGCCACGTAGGGGCCCCAGCGCGCGGCGGCAGGGGAGGAGCGGTCGCCCGCCGCCAGCCGCCCCTTCACTTCCGCTAGCAGTAGCGCCAGGAGGCTCCACTCAGGCAGGGGCAGTAGCGAGGGTGGGGAGGTAGCGGCAGCGGAACTGCTGCTACTGCCGACCTTGCCGGTAGCGCTTGCAGGTAATGATGAAGCCCAGACCGAGGAGGAGGAGGAGGATGGTGTCAGGTTGCGTAGCAGCGGCGCCATACACACCTCTGCGGGCGCTCATGCGGGGGGAGTTGGTGCGGGTTTAGATAGCATCGCATTATGCGGTGACAACTCAGTGATGATGCAATATTGACGTATACAATGCCGTACTTAGAGAAAGAAATGATAAGGAGGCAGGGGGCCAGGAGACGCTGGCAAACCAGGCGCCCACGGGGCGGAACAGCCACCGCCACATGCCAGGACCAGCGGGTATGGTACAACGTCGGGTGCTAGTGCCAATACACACACACGCACACACCGTGGTGGTGCACACGCCGGTGCCGCCAAGCCCGCAGACCCAGAGGCCATGCATGGCATGCTGCCAGCAGCAGCAGCAACAACAACAACAGCAGCAGCAGCAGCAGCAGCGGCGGCTTCATCATCAGAGGGATGTGGCCCGGTACCGGAGACCTTCACGCAGAGCGGGCGACTGAACGACCCACGGGTCCTTGACCACTAAATCGCCCTTTTCCTTCCCGCTCCCCAGCCATACCGGGCCCCACCTCCCGCCGCGCGCTCCGCGGTGATCACCAAGTGGTCCGGCAGCTTGACGAGCACCTCCCCACGGCTGAGGGAGCGGCTGGCCACCAGGCCGCGACCCTCCCGACCGCAATGTCGTAACAGGAGCTGGAGCGAGGTAGGACCGGGGGGAGGAGAGGAGGAGGTCGCGGAGGGAATCGGGAAACATCAAACACCGAAAGGGCAGGGAAGTGAAACAAGAGGGGTGGCAGCAAATGTGATCGCAGGCGGCAGCGCACACAACGAAACACATGACGCGTGCAAGTGAGAAGGTTGTGTTGGTGGTTGCATTGGTGGTTATGTTGGGTGGTGATTGCTTGGGGGATCTCCAACCGCCGGTGGTTAGGGCGCAAGAAGGGGACACCGCCGCCAGGAGGGGAAAAGGGGAAAACAATGGATGGGATGGGACGGGATGGGATGGGATGGGATGGGATGGGGTGGGGTGGGTGGGGTGGCGGGATGGGGATGTCGAGGCCCCAGAACGGAGCTGTCAAATGGAGTGAAACCCGAACCCCAACCTGAAGACATGAGGCCCATACAAGGACAACAACCCCATGAACCGAGCGCCATGTGGGGAAGCTTCTGGCGTCCGTCCCATGGGTCGGTAGTAGAGAGGCGGGGATGGAAACCAACAGGTTGACCACCCGGAGCTGCGGATCCGTTTGAGGTTGTTGTTACTGCTGCTACTGTTATTTTTTGTTGTTTTTCTGCTGCTGCTGCTGCTGCTGCTGCTGCTGCTGCTACTGCCTTCACCTCTGCACCTAGGAGGGCCCTAGATCTTTAGGCCCAAACCTTAGCCGCCAACCCCCTCCCACCGGCTGCGTGGATAGGCCTTCACTTCGGAGCCAGGACTGGAACTCGGGCTCCAAATCTGGTCCGTCTACATCGAACAGAGGCTGCTGCTGTGACGGTGCACTCGATCGGCTGCTGTTAATGATGCGGGTTTCGGAGCGAGAAGGGGGCGGGTGAGGAACAAAGTGCTGCCTTGTGAGATAAGCAGTGCGGGTGTTAGGTCATGGGGAAGGGTCATGGATGGACGGATAAGGAGACCTGACCGAGCAACAGGTCTAGCTGGAGGGAAGCATGGGATGTCCCCTTGCAAGAAGTTGGTTAGCAGCGTGCAGTTGGGGAAGCTGGGCAGGAAGATGGGAGAGGAGCGGTAACTTACCCCTTGAAAAGCCTGTCTAGTCCGAGCAGAGCTCTGCATTGCGTGTTACGAGTCGGCGGCTGTGGACTTGCAGTAAAAGGAGGTATGTTGGGATGGGATCTCCAACGAGAGGTCGTAGGTATCCCTGTACGTAATCTAGAGCTGTGGTGTGACATTTGTTATTGTTCGGGCTTCTACGGAAGACAGCAACGCCCTTAGATGGCAGGACTTTTTCCTTCTGCAAGCATACGGACGCCGCACGCAACACAAATGGAATTGAGATGGGTTACGTCTTCAGTAAACGAGTCCTATTTGGGAGATGGATAGATTAATTAGTCGGGGGTCCACCCTAAGCAATGATTCAGCTTTCAGTGTGTACGGCGTACAGTTTCCCTAACGGATTGGGACCTAACCTCATTTTGTTGCATGACGTCCATAACAGTAACAATATACTGTCAGTAGGCCTGTCTGTATAGTCATCTATGACTGTTACGGCTGGAAGTTTCGTTCCTGCGGGCTTCGATTACAAAGCTGTACATTTGAAGTCTAAATGTCATCTTTCGTGGCAGGTCTTCTGGAGAAATTATTCCCGAGCCCAGAAGGTCGCTTGCTGTGCGTGGGCTTGGACGCATGTGGACGAACGTCATGGCTGTATTATAAGCTTTTGCAAGAAGTAGTCACCACTATACCAACAATTGGCTTCAATGTTGAAACAATCAAGCACGCGGGCTGCGCTATGACGATCTGGGGTGCGTGGGGTTGATGCCAACCCCCGGGTAGAACATAAGCACAATGTGTGAAGCCCAGTAAGGCCCATTTTAACACCTCAACATAACACAGCTGAATCTACAGTTGGCCAAGCAAAGGCGCTTTGCTTTTTTGGCATCATTAGTTCAGCCTGCACATAGCTGGAAGGCAGCACACGTCAGCCCTTGTCCGCACACCTAAGGAAACCCCAAAACACACGCATGTTCCGCGCCCTTACCCCCGACCTGCCGTGCTAATCCCCCTCCCAAACAACGATAGCTCTCTTCGGTCCCACTGCCATCCAGTGGTTGCATTCTATTGAAATGCTGCACGGCACGGACCAAGTGCCTTTCCAGCCGTCTGGGTGTGCATGTTACAGTCCGTACCGCCGTCACGCATCCGCACAGTCCGAATTCTTCCTCCCCAAACTCATACATGCAGCCCTCCGCATGTATCGATTCCCACGGCGGTCTCGCTTCTACTTCTCGCTCTCAAAATCACCTGAACACCAATGCCCTGTCCTATTACCTGGTCATCGGCCCTGACCGACACTGGGAAACTTCCCCCAGATGTGGGCGGCTGTGACAAGATAAGGCCCCTTTGGCGGCACTACTTCCAGAATACTCATGGCGTCGTAGCGTTCGTTGATTCCAACGACCGTGACCGTTTAGATGAGGTAGGGAGAAAGGAAGGATACGACTCATGGTGGCACTGCCGCCGCTGCCGCCGTCAATCCGTCACACGTCCCCAACGCGTGAAAACTTTAAGTGTGGATTCCGTTACACTTCCTCCTGCCCGTGCGGAATGCCACAGCCAAGGTTCTGGGGATATTGACTTGTATACTCTAGTTCTAGGTCCACAACATACTCAGGCTCATCCTCCTAGTCCTCAACGTCTTCAGCTTCAGGCCGCTGCAAGTTCCAGACATTTCATTGTCAAACCATACTGGGCCATACTGGGATCTATGTTGCCCGGTTGCATATTGGGCCCGGCTCTTTTATTGTTTGACCATAACGGTCACGTAGGGGGCCGCCATAACCGCCACATGCAACGCAGATAAAGCTGCTCACGTGTGCCATCATCCTCGCCAGCTCCAACTCGCAACGCACAAGTTCATTAGGGTACATCCTAGTCAACAACCCGTTCCTAGTCCCTTCCTACTCCTCCTCCTCCTCCTGGCAGCTCGTAGTGCATTATGTGCCAACTGCGTTACGGTGCACTCATAACCTAAAGACGTGCTTCCAGCGCCGATCCGTGCAGTAGCACACCTCTGGGTGTGCTGCGATGCGGATCGCCGCGACGGAAGCACGCACGGCATTGTCCATCGTTTTGTTCGAACCGGGGGCTGTCCATCCAGCACTGCATCCTTATTAGGCCTCCTGGGCCCGTTCGCATCCTCATCCCCACCCCCAGGTGTCAGGAATGCCGCACGAGGTGGACGCAGCACAGGACATGCCGCCCTTGTAATCTTGGCCATCTTTGTTCTTACATCCTCACTCCTCGCCGCGCGTTTTCGTCTTACTGGCAGGTTCGCAAGGAGGTTTTGGCGCTAATGGATGCCCCCGAGCTGCGAGACGCCTTCTGCCTGGTCATTGCCAACAAGCAGGACCTGCCTTGCGCCATGCCACCCCGCGAGGTTTCGGAGAAGCTGCAGCTGCCTCGGGCCATGGGTTCCCGGCTATGGACCTGTCTACCGGGCCAGCTGGGCAGCATGCAGGTGGGGAAGGGCTCAGGGCAGGGGCTGTGTTTCGGTGGGGGTGGGTTGAGGGGGGTAGGCCACGCGCATGGTGATGCAAATACGATTGCCTTGACTTAGCTGACTACTGTCCCTTTCGGGACTGGGGCGGCAGTTTAACTTCTCGTACGCCTTTCCCCAGGATCCGACCCTTCTCCTCCGCTCCTAGCTCCCCTTAAGTCCCCTCCCCCGCTGCCGTTCCCCTTTCCGCTGCTGCCTCGTCCCCAATCAGCTCACCAACGCCCACTTTGATTGGCTGGCTTCCGCCCTACGGCACACCCTGGAGCAGAAGAGATTCCCGACCACCAGCATCAACAACCAGCAGCAGCAAGAGCAGGAGCCAGGCCTCGGCGACAACAGCGGCGGCGATGCAGTAGCGGCAGCTGCCCCACCAGCCGGTGTCGCCGCTGAGCATTCTGTTACTGCTGCTACCTCCTCGTCTGGTCCTGGCCCTGGCAATGGGGGGCCCAACGGTGGTGGTGGTGAGCTGGATGTGCTGGAGCGGTGGCTGAGCGCGGAGGACGAGCCGGATGAGGAGTTCCTCATGGTAGGGCCGCTGTGTGTGTAGGAGGAGGAGGAGGAGGCGGGGAGGAGATGCCTCTGGTTGAGGACACGGGAGGCTAGCCGGTCGTCCAATCGCCCTTAAGATGCTCCTCCCGGCGCCCTTCCCGCGCACCTCTACCATCAATCCTTCCCTTTTGTATCCGCCTACTCAATCCTTCCTAATGTGGGTTATAAACCTCCATAAACCAACCCGCCCGTGGCTATCACCTTTACCACCGGCCTCTCTCGTCCGCGCACATGATAACCAATTTCCTTTTCGCACTGTGCAATCTCCTGGTCATCATACCTTCCTCGCAGAAGCTGGAGAACTACAGCCTGGACTGCTGGGACCACCGGACGCACCTGCGGCTGGCGTGGCTGTACCTCACCCGGTTGGGCAGGCGGGAGGGCCTGGCGCGCATCCACGCCTCCATCCGCGCCTTCATCCAGCACAGCCCCCTCACTGCGCGCCGCAGCGGGACCACCTACCACGAGACAATGACGTACTTCTGGGCGCACATGGTGCACTTCGCAATTGCCAGCCAGAAGGTGCCGGCGGGTGGGTGAGGATGTCGCGGGCGGTTCGACTGTCCGAGTGGGTTGGGGGACTGGGGCTGCGGAGGAAAGGTAGATGAGCGACCCGTGGGTCAGGACACATCATGGGTCGCCATCTGTAGACAAGGATTCGTTAATGGTTCAGGACCCATTTGCCGAAACACATTTGCTGTGGAGACGACTTCGAGTGCTCATCGACATCATGCGGTCATTGGGGGTGCGCGCGCTTCACAAGTGGGGACGCATGGAAGTGGGTTCCATGGGGGAATGCTGGGGCTGCACGTCTGGTGTGAGAACAGTAGCACTAGCAGCACGAAGAGGTTGGATATGGTGAGCTTTTCTTGTGGTGTGATGTGGTGGCCTTGACCCGCCGTCAAGGACCGCCGTGGAAGGTTTGGGGCCGCTACGGCTGCACTGCAGTACTGCAAGGAGGGGGCTTTGGAAGGGGGAAAGGTTCCTCCTTGGAGGGCTGCCTTGCATGGGCTGAGGTGCGGCGGCAAGGTCCATCGCACGGATCGAGCTTTAATGGCCACGTGCGAGCGCAGATCAAAAAGGCGGAAAACGTTTATTGGTCTTCGTGAGCTGAAGGAATGGCGAGGTCTATGTATGTCCGTATGCGTGTGAGTCTCTCTCTATCTCTATCTCTATCTCCTCCCCCCGAGAACACGTAATTGGTTCTAATCATCGCTCTCTCTTCATGGAGCGCTCCAGTTTGGTACGAGGAGGCCACCTCCGAAACTGAACTTGCAACCCTTTGGTTTTCCTCCACTTCACTGGTAGACGTGATCTGTCTGGCGGCCCACAGGTGCATCGCCCGACTTCCGGGTGTTCCTCCTGATGAACCCGCAGCTCACAAATGGCGGCCTGTTCCTGCATTACTACAGCAAGCAGCTTATGTTGCAGGTAATGGGGGAGGCGGCGTGGGGCGGGGTGGCTCCGGGAGAGTTAATGGAGTAAATGGATTTGAAGACGGGCCTCTTCACACTATCTTTACTGGGTCCCGGCCGCTTCTTGACGCCCCGCTTTACACCTGCCGTTCGATTTCATTCTGCATGGAAAGGGTGAATTTCTTTGTTTTCAGCACCATGTTTTGGGGCGTTGCATGTCGTGAGTGCTTATTGCGTGCCGTAGCCACGCTGAGCTGGGTGCGTATTTACAGCGACACTAAGTGCTGCCCGCCACCAACACCGTTGGGCCTCATTGCCTCATGCGCTATTACATAACCGTACCCGCAGTCACCCGAGTCCCGAATCCGTGTGGTGCTGCCTGACAAGGTGAGGCCCTTGGTGGCGGAGGAAGCCGGGGAAGTCCGGGCAGCTCGCGCTGATGGCGATCAAGTAACGATAGCCATACCAGCCAAACGAAACATCAAGCGCGCGAAGGAGGCCCTTGCCCGCTTTCCTTCCTCTGATTTGAACGACCGTCGATTTGGCGTTACATGAACCATCTTGACTAGGGTTTTGGCTTCACGGTGGTTAACTCTCCAGGGGAACACCCTGCACATGTAGATATGCGTGTCAACCGTTAATTGGTTACGAGCCTAGGATTGTCTCAGGAGCCTCAGAAACCTAAGACCTCTCGGAACATAGGTAACAAGCCATGATCTGGCTCTGCGGACCTGCATATACCCATGTACAACTGCAGCTTCCCTCTCCCACTCCCACGTCCCAAATGGTGCTTTCCTTTCTTTACCTATATAGCTTTATCTCCAGCCTTTCCCTCCGGTCCCCTACCTGCGTTACTATGTGTGGCGATGACTGTCCCAGCGGCCGCTTCCCAGCATCATCACTGACCTCTCCACGCTGCGGCGGGGGACGACAACATCGGCGGCATCCCAAGCGCCCGGTCCTCTCACCGACGCTGAGTTCCTGGACCGCTTCCTGGGCCGCAGTCTCGACCGCTGGAACCACGAGTGCCTGCTGCGCGCCGTGTACTGCTGCCTGAAGCGCCATGGTCGCCGACGGGGGGGTGACGTGGCGCTTGATGGCCTGCGCGCACTACAAGGACCCGACTTCCACCTCACCATTTGCTACTTCTGGCTGTGCCTCCTCACACACACGCTGGCGAGTGAGTACCACGCCGCCTTGTTCACGGATCGACCTGCAAAGGCGGCGGAAGGCACGGCGGTGGAAACGAACAGCGGTATTGCCAGTGGCGGTGTAGTGGCAAAGGCCCTGCCCGAATGGCCAGAACTGCTGGGTCAGAGCGGCTACACGGCCGTCCGGTTAAAGGAGCTGGTCGCCGATGAGCGGCGCTACCTGCATTATTACTCCAACAAAGTGGTGTTCTTGGCCGCTGCGGCGACAACGTTTGTGCCGCCGGACAAGCGGCCTCTGCCGTCTACGACCTGAATCTAGACAGCCTCTTTACACGTGGGCTTTGGTGCAGGAATGGGGCGGGATATGTGATGAGCTTGAGCTGGGGGGCTTATGGAGCTCTGCCAAGGGCCTTGCCTTGACGATGCGCTTCTTTAGAAGGGGATTTCCGCGCGGTGTGCGCTGCTGTCTGGGAAGCAGGTAAGCCTCACCGTGAACCAATGTGCATGTAATGAGGTAGCTCTTGCTGTGAGGCGGTAGGCAGTCATTCGTGCCGGGGTAAGAAACTCATTTACAACTTATATAAGGAATGCTGCTGATCCACAGTGTTAGTACTTCTGTCAACATGCATGTTCCCCATGTTCGACAGACATGCAGAGCTGCAGCTGGGCCGAGCTGAAGTTGGAATGCGACGGCGAGAGAACCGCCGGCACCTCCACGTCACTGCACCAGGGTGTCTAGCAGGTTACCCTATCAATATGTGCCATGCCCGCGACAAGCAGCAGATGTAAGGAGTACTGCATAAACCCAAAACTTGGTTTCTAGCGATTTACACCGGTGATGCCGTGAACGAAAGGAATGGCGCTTTCGTCAAAACGCACGACCGAAGCAACATAAACCCGCTTGGCGGGGGAAGCCAGCGCGTTCTTGAGAAAATTTGTACGAAAATAGTCTGATTGGGATTCCATTGCGACAGAAAACAGGACAGAGTAAACACTGTGGCGGGACACGGCAGCTGCATGTCGATGTGCATACTGCCACCGGCCCTACATAGCCAACAAACACACTAGGGGCCGACCCCGGACATTCGTTTTGCAGCATCCAATAACTTTAAAAGCAGCCTGGCTTTAATGCCCACAATACCTTTGTACACCCCATAAACGCAAATCACTCGACGACTTGTACAGACCGGTCAATCAGGGTCAATACTATCTAGCGCCCTCAGCACACTGCCCAGGAGCTAGAAGTCAAAGTGGTACAGTAACCCTAGGCCACAGACTACATAGGCCGCAGAGGAGTATATCATGTCCAAGACCGCGCCAAGGTGACGCGCAGCAGAAAATGCTAGCGGTGGGCAACTAGGGCTGGGACGATGAAGTAGCCCCCAACACGGATGCATAGTTGCATACTTAACATGGCTGCATCCCAGCAGCTTGGATTAATGGAAAGTCACTTCAAAAGCGACAAAATCGGGTAATGACCGCTGTAAAGGCTGCCGCACGCCCCGTTTAATGGGCAGCTTGACATAGGTCCTCGTTCACCGCATTTTACGGAGCGAGCTCAAAGCTGTGGACCCAGAAGGGTGACGGGCACCTGCGTGACGATAGCAGCTCCTGAATCTCCGATAGAGCACGGCAGTCACATTAAAGGACAGACACTTACACGCATGTGAAGAGGAGAAAGGTGGGTTGGGGCCCTTTTCTGTGGGTGGTACAACCGGTCTCTGCATAGGTTGAAGAGATAAAATGTAAGGATAACGCTGTAATGTTTTACGACTAATTAAATGCGCGGTTTACCTGGTAGACAGCCCCGTTGCCACCCGGTTGCCCGAATGAAAATATTTCACGACCGTCCACACCACATTCGTTTCCCTGATAAGTAAAATCATCGACTTCAACGTACTGTGCCAGTAAACAGTTTTGAGAATGGCCTCGAGCACAGACCTGGCATTTCCAGGTGATGTCAAAAAACGGGGTGCGCGTCTCTTGGACCGTAGAAATCTCCTTCATATCTCCAAGCATCGGCCTTCCAGCGTTTAGTCTTGCAGTGCTGACGAGGCCAGTGTTAGGATCAACATTCTCCAAGTCGTGGCCGGCGCGCTTTGACAACATGGCTACGTAATGTTATACACAAGGATAAGATATGAAAAGGTGCCTGAACAGCTGAAAGTGGCTATGCTTTGCAGCAGAGCCTTTGATTAATATGTCTGTCAAACAAACTTGTAAACTCAAATGTACGACGGATCGTGTTTCCCAGTTGCTGAACCAGTTGCTGAAGAAGGTTAGGAAACCTATCTCTGTCGATTTGACTAAAACCCAGGTCTAATGAAATTTTAGGCTTTTCAGCGCTGTGTACCTGCCATGGTGTAATTGGGCAGTTTAATACCAAGCTACGGCTTGGTACTGTAACTACCCTGGCTGGCCCCCCTGCAAGGCACGATAAGGTACGTGTTCGCTCTCGAGCGACATAGCTTTTGCGCGTTGCTAATTTCGCCATTCCTTCTTCAATTTACAGCATGTGCCCCGCGTAACATCCTGCGCCAACGTGTGCTTCGAATCCTTTCTCGCTTGTGCCCCAATTCATATGCTACGACAAGGAGGGAAAACCCACGAAACTTTTACCCGCGGCTCTGATAGAGTCTGGTATGGCCATACGCCAGCCGCTGATGGTTAACGAAGAGGTCTCAACCCACGGGTTTTGGTTGAACAATGACTGTCCCTGGTCCATGCGTCTCTGGTTTAGGTATAGGGTTACGTTGTTGCTTTGATTGACCGTCCGGTTAGGCCGTTACGGTCGCATCACCACTCGGCTACCGAAAAGTGGAAGGGAGCCGCGGGTCCCTGGTAAGACAATGTTTGCGGGGCGTGCCGGCCATGAATAGCGAGCAGCCTCTCAATTGTCTGCCCTAGACCATGTTTGATGGACCGAGGTGGATAAGCTCAAAGCTCTATTGCATGGTTTACATGGGAAGAGGTCTGTCGTCCTTTTCCCGAGTCAAGCCCTCCTAACAGGCTGCAACCTGGCGATCTGGGTCCACAGCCAGCCAGCGTCAGGAACTTGGGACCTTGCCCTGGCAGTGCCCTTGTCTATCCCAAAGCACCTGACTGCAAAACCTTGCGCAGCACGCCGACGGGTTCTTGCTAACGATAGTAATGTCTTTCCACAAGGCGTGTTCGGGCAATGCGTGCCCCTGGTTATGTCTTGCTGCAATCCTTGCGGAGCGGCCATATGTTGTATCGGTGGTCCGAGTTGGGCGTGGCTCACGTCTTCCGCACGTCGATCTGAAGATATTTATTTGATCGGCGCAGCATTTCCTGCAGGGCCACGAAACGAGGCAGGATACCGGGTTATGGGCCGAATTCCTCGGTTGGCAGAGCTTAGCTTGGGGGCGCCGAGTGAAAACGACCGGAAGCATGCCACCACAAACACAATGATGGTCGACCTCAACCACGTGAGCACTTATGGGTTTATTGCATTGACGTGAGCCCTGATAAAATCGCCGTAAAAGGCCACACCGTCACAGGTTATCCTGGCGGGGCTCTGCGGTGGCGGATGAGAATACCTGTGTCATGGAAATTTTTGATATCCGCATAACCAGTGTTCCGCATGGAGCGATTCGTTATATGCCGCTCTGTGTGGGAACAGATGGGAGGATGCGGACGCAGGCTGACGGAAGGAGCTGTTGTGTTCGCGAGTTCGCGTATGTACTCAACAACGCACTACCGTTCCAGGATGCAGCAACGGAATTGTTCCATTGATTATACCCTGGCACGCTGGTGGGCAGGACACTGTGCCATGCACTTGCATCAACGGTTCTGGTATAGGGCGCATGTAGCTGAACCCGCCTCGGTCCTTAGCGGTACGTTCAGGGATCGCTTTGTTGAGATGACGTGCACACGAGGCATCCTACGCGGAGTTTGGCGGGCGCGTGGCATAATGTTGATCGCCGATGCGGCCATCCTCTGCCCTAGCAGAACTTGGCCGCCGGGTTATAAGCCCCGTGCGTGTAGTCTTGGAGTTTCCTATTCCGCGGGGCGGGGGACTGGATTGTATGTGGTGGTTGACGGCTAATAGGGTTGCCCTAAGCTAGCGGACCACCTACCTTTATCCTCCTTATCCAAGTCCATTATAGTTTATATCCACATTAATAAAATGGCCCTTTATTACTACCCATCCAAATTGCTTTCCCAAGGTGACGTCTCAAATTGATAGTCCGCTTTGCAGCGGCGGATTTGTACATGCAACGGAATAAATGCTGTTTTGAAAAATTATATTTAGTTTGCAAATGAAGTTTAACATCTGCGGGCTTGCCGGTTATCGGCGAAATAGCACCTGTGCCGGAGTGGTCTAACGGGTGGGTCTCAAGCCTTGAGAAGGAGCTTTCCCATAGCGAAAGCTGCGTGAGTTCAAATCTCACCGGGTGCATCATTTTTGTCACCGACATATGCGCCTTCAATTTCATGTAACTCATGTATGCTTATGTTGATATATATAGATAGCCATACGTACGGTTCAGACTGGGGTAAGTGTTACAAATCCTTGCCTGTCCAGCCGCTTGCCTGCCCGGCACCAAAGAAAGCTGTGGAACAGTAGAACATCCTCAAATATATACACATAAAACATCCTCACATACATACATTAGGCAGGCGGCTGGCAGAGGTTAAGGCCTGACTTCTGCTCCCGGAGAGTCCGGGCCCAAATCCGCCTGCCGACCTCTCGGGTGTGTGAGAGGTGTTGGAATGGGAGGTGGCCCCCCATCGTATGGACGGTGTAGGACGTGATAATATCAACTTGCGAGCTGACCAGGAACTAAGATGAGGCGCCGTTGATCCGCTAGATTTGGTTGGATGCTGGTATTGAGTTGCTGAATCCAACGAATACATTCTGAAATCGGATGGGGTGAAATGGATTAGGGTGCACGGTGCACCGTGCACCTCTCGCAGGGGAGAGCAGGGAACTGCCTCGGGAAAGGGGGCCGCTGGTGAAGCTATACCACCCTGTAACAACATACATACACAACTGCAGCTGAGCACCACAAGGATCTATATGATGCTATGACCACATCACGAGCAAGCAAATCCTTAGAAAGCATAAACCATATCCTTATCTCACGCGCAGGCTGCTGTACCCGCCAGTCCTACTCCTCGGTTCATCGTCAGCGGGATGACGAGTGACGTATGAATAGATTTTCCAATTGCAAATGTTCTCATTCCTACTCAACTGGTAAGCCTCTTCATCTCTTTGGATGTTAAACACATGTAACAAGATAAAAATACGCTACGGTGCCATGCATTCGATCGATTGCGCGGGTTCTCTAAGGATCAACGAGACCAATACCAGGACGATGATGATGATGATGCTGCTACTCTTCGCATAACTTCACATCTGAAGATTTCCCCCTTGCGTTCCTACAACTTTGGATTCCAAACATAAGCATCGTACGTATGGCTGCGGAGGCGTCACAAGCATATTACCTAGAACGGCAATTATACGCATAAGGAACGACGAAGGAAAAAGAGTACTGGAAGTCATTTTTCACAACAAGGAAAGCTACACGTATTGTTACACAACACATAGCGTTACAGGCCGCCACAGAACGACCGTCAAGATGGCGGGCTAAAATAAAAAAAATAGTTACTCGAATCGGGTGGTTCGACAATCTGCTTATGCATTAAGCACCGGGAGACCATGGCGACCCCCGTTGCAGCGCCGACACCTCTGTGCCCAAACAGTACCGCACAATGCTTCTCAACCCGCAGCCAACGTAGCACAAAAAACAGCAACAGCAACAGCAACAGCAACAGGCAAATAGCCCTGTTCACCAGCGCGGCGGCTGCACCTCGTGTTCCTCTGAATAAGGATGAGGTCATTGGCTCACATGAAGTTGGCGTCTTTCACGTCCAGCCCAAGCTGTTCAGTAGCGCCATGTACGATGCTTCATCGTACGGCGTGCAGTACCAGCGAAGGTAGCTGGTCCATGTTTTAACGTATGGAATGGAAACACGGGGCGGGTGTTATGGATTGGGTAAGTGCGCGGGCAATATTGGGAACGGCGATCGCCAATAAACAACACCGCGAACATGCCTTTGCTGTTTCCTGGAATGCCACCATGTGGCGAAGACGTACAGTTGCAAACTTTGCTTACCTGTTGAGTTCTTTACCTCATCTTTTTATTTTTTTTCACCCTGCTGTATGTTCCTGTTAGGTTGCCTTGGCCTTCCCCTCACTCCCCTTTTTTTGCTGAGAGACTGGGCGACTCCCCACAGGTGTCGGCAGCAGAATATAACACCAATCGATTCGTTCTCTATCATAAGGGACGATTCTCCCTTCGGCATACCTAGACCATTCATTTTTTACTGCTGCCGTACCATTACTCAGCCACCTGTCGCACGTACATCATAATCATTGCCATTCAAATATATACTGCTTTCCACAAGAAACGATACCTACGACACACACTGTATGCAACCCCCATTTCAACCGATGTCTAGGACGTGCGACTGAATGCGGCATCACCATGTATGATGATGCAATGAGACGCAAATGAAACGGAGCGCGCCTGCTACCCTATCTAGCGTGTACACCAGCCGGAATGAAAGGGTGATCTTCACCGCTGACAAGAACTCAGAACACAGCCAAATAGGGAGACGGCCCCTGGCGAGCATCGACCACCGCGGCCCCCAGCCAAGGGCCGGCGGCTCAAATTGCCAAAGTCCTACAACCCAAAGCCCTCAACAGTCAACACCTACTTGCAGAAAGCGTCGGGATCCTTGGCGCAAGCAGCTGCCCGCAGCGCCGCATCCCGCTGCCCTTCATCCGAGCCCGCCGCCTCCACCGCCTCAATCTGCTTGGCGTAATCCTTCGAGGCCACAAACACGATCTTTTGCCGCGTGACGGGGTCGACGAAGGGCCACAGCGCGCTGAACAAGAAGCTGAAGAGGGACGGTGCGTCGATGAAGAAGCAGCGGTGCAGACGCTCCTGGGGGGGGGGGGGACATCAGCGTGTGGTTGCGGGTGCACCCCGCTGCAAGTGATGACCTAAATGCGTACGACAACGTCACTCCGGGGGTGACGGATGCAAGTCACGGACTAGGGGTCACAAGGTGAAATGGCTGTTGGATGGCGGCATATTGCTCATTGCACCTCTTTTGCGGCCGCCGACCTCACTCTCTCACCCATATCACCCTCCCCCCACATTCACACATGGCCCTACCATACCGGGAAGTGGTCCGACAGAATGCGCAGTGTGGCCATGGCGACATCTAAATGGTTGCGGGTGTCCGGGTACGAAGGGAAGAGGCAAGGGGCTTGGAAGGGTGGAAGGGATTGGAGGCGGAAAACCATTTGGAAGGAGGCTTGGGAGGGAGACGTGCCGGGGCCCCTTGGTGTAGTGCGGCAGCGGAGAGCGAGGGGAGGACAGAAGGCGGTAATAACCGTTTTTGGGGGAGGAAAGAGGAGCACAATGGTTGTTTGGGCCGCCCTGCCGTGGCGATTGCAACGGACGTGCACCCCACCCGAACCGCCCTCCCACGCCCCCGACCACCCACTTATCGGCGGGGAGTTGGCCCGGCTGTAGCCTCGCATGTCCATTAGCCAAACCCTGAACGGGGATAGTACGGCACCGGTACAGTGAAGAGGAGACGGAGGGGCGGAAAACGACCAGGGAGAGAGTGTCGGTGTCTGTCCGGTGGGGAAGGAAGACACAAAACAAGCAGTACACGAAGCGTCAGAAACCTGCTGGTCGCCCTACCCTACCCTACCCTACCCTACCCTCCTCTACCCTACCCTACCCTACCCTACCCTACTCTACCCTGCCTCGCCCTGGCATGCCCAGCTCAGGTCAGTTCAGCTCCGCCCAGCTCACCACTTCTCCTGACCGCCCTTCATGGCTCTCACGCATGTCTCCAACGTAAACACGAGAAAGCGCAGGTAGGCCGAATGCTCGCCGGCCTGGAACGCGTCGGAGCGCTTGCGGGTGACCTGGCACCAAGGGGCAACAGGGTGCGGCACAGGACCCAGGACCAGGGCGGTGGCGCAGGGGCAGGGCAGGGCCAGGGTAGGGCAGGATAGAGCCAGGGTAGGGCCAGGGCCAGGGCAGCCACACAGCACGGGTGACGGGGGCAGCCACCCCAGAGCCCCTGAACCAACGTGACTGGTTGAGCGGGTGCCCCGCCTGCTGGAGCTAATAGTACAGGGACGTAAAATGGAATGCTCCAGGGAGGTATGGGTGGTTTCCTCGTGTTGAAGACGATGGACCCCAGGCCTAACAAATTTCAAACTACTCACCAGTATGCTGCGTCCGGCGGGGTCATTCCCAGCGGTGTACATGCGGCCGCTGCCGAGTTGGCGGCCACCCCGGAACTCATCCAAACGGAGGGTGCCTGCGGCCCCAAGGGACCCACCGCGGGAATGCAAGAGCAGAAGTGTTACCCGCAACCCGCAAGCGCGTGTGGAGCAATCAAGAGTTGTGATGGTAAAAGAGTGTGAGAAACGAAGGCAGAGAGAGGATGGAGTCAACGATAGAACGGTCGGAAGTCAGGTGCGCTATCCGACTGCCGCCAGGTCAGCTCAACATAAGCTGCTTTCCTCACCAACACCAAACTCCTGGCGCCATTTCAGTGTCCCGTGGAGCATGCGCGCAGCCTTATGTACATGACCATTGCGTGCTCGCAGGTAGCGCTTGACGGTAGTCGCATCACACCAATCAAGTTCCTCCTGCGTTAGGTCGCTAAGATGCTTTAGCTCTTCGAGCACTGCGTGAACCTTCTGTGAAATAAGTTGATCTGCGGAACCAGAATCCCCTGTCACAGTCATCGTCGCAGAGCGACACAAGCTGCTAACCCCTCCAAGAAGGCAACATACGACACGTAAGGCATACAAGTTACAATGTCCGTGCTAGCTGCCCTTACAATGAAGAAAGGTTGTGTATGGCAAAACCTAGAGGGTTCACGGTTTCAACTAACGGTAAAGATTCGGAGCAAACCCAACGGAGAATAGCCTTGAGTCGTCCTTACATTTTGATACCTGAATCTAGCGTTTTCGCCATACGGGATGGGCAGGGCTTCAGTCTAGGGCAGCTCGGACGTGGCCCGTTCATGATAACATGTTATATACGTCCACAGGACAGGTTACATCCATCGCTTAATGCAGTCAATGGGTATGCTTACATAAGTAGCATGACAGCTTTCAGGCTCAACAAACGGATAGCTCGGCCCTTGGCAACCGTCGGCCTACGGCTTGGACGCAGCCGAATGCCGTCACTTGCCGTGATGGCAGCAGCCGGCAAAACTTCCGCCCCCCAGCATTCCATTAGCGTCATGACGTACAATATTCTGGCGCAAAAGTATGCACAAAGCGGGTGCGTGCTTCCAGGTCTGGTACTGCTGATCCACAGGCCCCCGCTTGCGATGGGATAGGAACACACCAGATGCTTCGTCCTCCACAGCTCTTACATTCCCAGCGCCCTCCGCGCAGATGGCACAACTACTGCCGATCCCGCTACCTCAACTGGAAGTACAGAAAAGCGTTACTGCTGCAGGAGCTAGAGACGTACGACAGTGACATCATCTGCCTTCAGGCGAGTGATGACGTGTCAGCGCTGTGGTTGTCGTCCACCGTCTCTTTCCCGCCCGTGGCATCGCCCCTTCTTTTTCCCTTGCGACCTGCTGCTGCCTGCCGTACAGCTCGACCTCTCCCTTGCTCTCCCTTCCCTCCCTTCCCCCCTCCCCCCTGGTTGTTGTACTCCGCCAGTATCCAACTTAAGTTGTTGGCAGTTGGCAGTCCTTCTCCCCTCTTGACTTCGTTGCATATACATTGGCCCCACCCTCCCACCCCCCAACACCACCACTGCCCGCCAGGAGGTGGAGGTGGATGTGTTTTCCCGGGAGCTGCAGCCCCGGCTCGCGGAACGGGGTTACAGAGGCCACTACCTGGCACGAGCGTACGGCGAGAACGTACAGGTCGGTCGGTCGGTCGGTAGGTCGGTTGGTTAGTTAGTTTATGTAGATTGGCACGGTGCAGGCAATCCCTTCCGTCTACCGTACTCGACTATCCAGGTGCCATGAAGGCCCGGGTGGGTGGTTCCGCGCGTTCCGTTTTGCACCTGGCACGTCACCACATTATACCTGCCCACCCACCCACCCACCCACCTACCTACGCCTCACCTACCCCTCACCTACCCGCCCACCTGACGGACCCCCTCGCGCCCCGCCTGCCAACCCCCAGGGCCCGCTGGAGGGCGTCGCCCTCTTCTATCGGACCTCCGTGTTTGAGCTGCTGCAGCAGCGCTCCTTCACCTTTTCTTCAGCGGACACAAACCCGCCCGCACCGCTGCTTCCCCCCGGCCTCTCATCATCGGACGGGGAGGAGGATGTGGAGGCTACACCGGCTACAGCCGATGCCATAGCTGCGGACACGGCACCTGCTACATCTGCTACAGGCAGCACTGCTGCAGCCACAGTCGCAGCTGACTCGGAGGCGGATTCCGATTTGGAGGTATGGGCAGCTACAGCCGATGGCGGCGTCGCGGCGGTCCGGGCCCGCGCTGTGGAGGAGCTGGTGGGGGGTACGACAGCTGTAGCGACGGGAGCGCTAGCGCTGTCGGCAGATGGATCGACACGGCTCTCGACACGCGCGCACAGTAATAACTTGGCAGTAGCATCAGCACCATCAGCACCAACTGTACTATCAGCACCGGCAGGAGCTGTAGAATCGTTCGGGCGGAGCAGCGGTAGCAGTAGCATTAGTAGCACCAGCTGTAGCAGTAGCAGTAGCAGCACTAGCAGTCCGAGAAAGGCGACCCGCGGCAATAACGAGTTCTGGAGTGTGTTCTCCCGCCGGCCGGAGGGCGCCATCATGGCTCTATTGAAGCACCGACGCACGAAGCGGCGGGTGCTGGCGGCGGTGACGCACTTGTTCTGGAACCCCGCGTACCCGGACGTCAAGGCATTCCAGGTGCGGAAATCCATCCCCCCCCCAGCCCCCGGGGGAGCGACAGAGGGCGGGGTTGGGGAATGGGATACATATACGGCTGCAGGCGACCTGGATGCGAGGACACTGGGAGGACACTGACAGGGACGGGACAGCTGGTAGTGGTGGTGGTGCTGGTAGTGGTGGCGCCGCAAGGAGCAAAGGATCGACATCTAACGTCCGCATGTGGAAAGGGGGGGAGCTAGGGGGCGCACAATCGAGGTACCCCGAGGAGGCTCCATTTCGGCTGGGGCGGGAGAAAGGGGAGGGGAGGGGAGGGGAGGGGAGGGGAGGGGAGGGGAGGGGAGGGGAGGGGGAGAACGCTGCCCTCAGCTGCCACGGGGCGGTCGCGGTACGTGACTCACATGCCGTTCCCGCCTGCAGCCGTCCGCGGGGGTATGTCGGTGTGTGCAATACCTCGCATCACACGCACACGCACACGCGCGCAGGCGGCGGTATTGTGCGGGGAGATGGCAGCATTCCTGAGGCAACACGCCGGCGGCAGTGGTGGCGGTACTGTTAGTGGTGGCCATGATGGGGTTTCCCCTGGACCCGCCGGCCCGAGCGACGACGTGTCTGTGGTGCTGGCGGGCGACTTCAACAGCCTCTGCCGCAAGCGAGTGCCCGACGTGTTCGATCCCAAGGTAGTTGGGTGGTTGGTGGTTGACGTGGGTAACGGTACTTCTGCAATGGCCCGCGTGTACGGATGCACACAGCACTTTCGTGCAACCCAGGCGTGTTTAGCTTTAAGGCAGGTAAATTCATAAAATAGTCGCGAGCACGTGGAATGCTTTGCATCATCGACGAGGGTTCAAGAAGGTCGAGAGAGAGAGCACGTGTGTGTGGGGGGCCCCCGGGCATGTCGAGAGGGAGTGCGGATGAAACCCGAAATGCGGCCACCCTAATGTCCACTGTTTATTACCACAGAACCTTCCTCCGCTCCCGATCTACATACAGATGAACACACACGTGGCTTTGCCCACCCGGCTCTTGACGCCGTGATAGGGGCCCCGCCCGACATTTCCATGTCCCACCTCCCTTTCCCGTTTTCCTTCTAAGCTCTGTCCCCTCCTCCATCAACCCCTTCCCCCCTCACGTCCATGTCACTTCTCCTGAAGCACGCCTCCCCCCGTCCTTCCCGATGTCGATCTCCAGATCCCTCGTGGCCGTGACGGCCTGGTCAGCGGTGTCTACACCCTACTGACCCGCGGGTCACTTTCCCCCCACCACCCCGATCACCCTGCATCCCGTCGCCGACCCGGGGAAACGAGCAATCCGGATTTCCGAGGAGTGGAGCTCACCACTGCCGGCTTCAAACTGGCCTCAGCTTACTGCCTGGCGAACGGCAGGTGAGGTGGCGGTAGCAGCGGCGGTGTCCGTGAGCGGTGGTATGGCGGGCGGCGGTACTCCCCAAACTCGTGTTCTCCCGTGTTCTCCCGTGTCCGTATGGCAGCCCGCACCTACCAAAAACGCAGTATGACATTAACACCTCCACTTCGCACCTTCGCCGTTCCGCGGGGGTTGCACTCCTGCAGGGACCCGCCCCTCACCACTCGCACCGCCACCTTCGCCGGCTGCCTGGACTACATATTCGTGTCGCCACAGCACTTTGATGTGACTGAGACACTCGGCATGCCGTACGACATGCCGTACGGTGCCGTACGTGATCCGCTGTCGGATGTGGCGTTTCCGCCCATCCCCAACGAGGTCTTTCCCTCCGATCACGTTTCCCTTGTGGCGATGTTGAGGTTTAAAAGCTAACGACTGGGGAGGTAGGACGTGCCGGCGAGGAAACTACACATGGCGCGCTCACAATCGTTTCGAGTACCAAATTTCAGGGCTCCGGTTAGCCCAAATTTTGTAACTGAACTAAATATATTCAATCACCTCACGCGGGCAGTCAATCTTTAACCTTCCGCGTTTTGCGCCGGAATGATAGCGACTTAAAACAGTTGGCAACGGATAACACATCGACTCCACGCAAATTCATTTCAGCGGACCGCCGTTTGCAGCGTTAACACAATCGGGTGCTTCGCGACCAAATTTAGACGACACTCCGTTGGCAGATTGTGGCACTCCGCTGACCTCCCAAAGTAGTGTGAGGTTTTAAGATGCCTGCGCTTTGCAGGCTCGCTGCAGAAAATGCAATTGGCACAGTAGCTAGTAACACAACAACGTTGCAACGTAACTAGCCACGACACTGAATACAGACGCAACCATCTGGACTGTATGGGTAAGGACCCCACCTGTGACAGGCTACCAGACACAGCGGTAGTCGGGGGACCCAGAGGCATTCAAATTGATGGTGGTGTTGAAAAACACCGGGTTTTGTTTTGCTTTGGATTGCTCCAAGCCTGGGCACCTCTTAAGCGCGCTCGCCACGGATGCGGCGAGCCAGCTGGATGTCCTTGGGCATGATGGTGACGCGCTTGGCGTGGATAGCGCACAAGTTGGTGTCCTCGAACAGGCCCACCAGGTAGGCCTCGGCAGCCTCCTGCAGCGCCAGCACCGCCTGGCTCTGGAAGCGGAGGTCGGTCTTGAAGTCCTGAGCGATCTCACGCACCAGCCGCTGGAAGGGGAGCTTGCGGATGAGGAGCTCCGTGCTCTTCTGGTACTTGCGGATTTCGCGCAGAGCGACTGTAGGGAAGATGTAACGGGCCAAACAAGAGGTGAGAAATGCCCGTGAGAACCAAAAAAAAGGCACCAGAAGGAATGGTAGACAAAAACATGTAGAACGTCCAAAAATGTGCGGGCCGTGACCCAATAGGTTAGACATAGAACTGGAAGAATTGCAGTTATTTCAGCCGCATCGAGCGAGGAACCTGGGTTGACCGTCAGCCGAGAATCGACGTCCTGTCACAGTCTCTCAGGGTCTCCTACAGTCTCTTACCGGTTCCGGGCCTGTAGCGGTGAGGCTTCTTCACGCCTCCAGTGGCGGGCGTCTTACGTGCGGCCTTAGTAGCCAGCTGCTTGCGGGGCGCCTTGCCGCCGGTCGACTTGCGAGCAGTTTGCTTAGTGCGGGCCATCTTGCTGAATGCTGGAACTGTGGTGTCAGAAATTTGCTTCGACTGTATATTGTAGAGGCACATAGCTCTTTTTGTTTTCCGCCCAAGCGGTTATACGGCGCTGCACGGCAGCCGTTGCCCCGCTGAGCCGACCCCACAATTGCACAATTGCCAACGGTGGCTGCACGGCAATTCAGTATAAAATCTATTGCAAGACATTTCTTAGACAGTTCTTAGTAACAGCTCAATACATATCCCTTGCTAACCTCGTATTTTCAAAGGTCTTCCGGGACAATGTCTGGTCGCGGCAAGGGTGGCAAGGGCTTGGGCAAGGGTGGCGCTAAACGTCACCGCAAGGTTCTACGTGATAACATCCAGGGCATCACGAAGCCTGCCATCCGCCGCCTGGCTCGGCGTGGTGGCGTTAAGCGCATCAGCGGCCTCATTTACGAGGAGACCCGCACGGTCCTCAAGAACTTCCTGGAGAACGTCATTCGTGATTCGGTCACCTACACCGAGCACGCTCGTCGCAAGACCGTCACGGCCATGGACGTGGTTTACGCGCTCAAGCGCCAGGGCCGCACCCTGTACGGCTTCGGTGGTTAGACGGCTTTAGCCAAGGCCCTTCGGACCTGCAACTTACAATCCGGTGTTTTTCAACACCACCAAGGCAATGTTGGAAGATTGGGGAAGGTTCTGGTGGTGTTTGTGACCATGTTGTTGCTGTCCATACAGCTACAGTATGAAGAACGCGTGTTCTGGGCCATGAGCGAGTCCCATACTTATCCAGAAGTGTCTATATTGCTGCACCTCTTATGCAACGAAACCTTAAGTAGCGCCCATTGTTCTGCCTGCTAAATATCCGCCTGGCTCTCTGCTCCGCTGTACCAGCATGTTGTTGTTGATGTTGTTATAGGGTGGTATAGCATCACCAGTGGCCTCCTTCCCGAGGCAATTCCCTGCTCTCCCCTGGCTAGAGGGGCACCCTAAGGCACCCTGTCGTTGTTGTTACATGGTCGTGGGTGCGTTCCCCGTACCTGCAAACCACCCTAATACGAGCCGAGGGCTCAAGGGCTGCCAATTCGCCTATAAGCACCATCCTACCTCGCACTTCCAACGAAACAAGTAATGAAGGATACTAACGACCAAAGGGAACGATAGAGTTGCGGTGGGACCATATGCGTTCCAGCATCCTTGCCAGGCGTTCACGTTCCCACTTCATAGCGTCCTTCATATGCTCGAAGCGTGGGAAACCCATATCAGATCTGGTTTTGTTGTACACCGGACAGTCCATCAAAATGTGCTTCTCGTCCTCGATATGGCTATCAGTGCCGCAGCAAGGGCATACTCGCTCCTCCCTAGGTGTATAACGCCGTCCCTTATGCGCTCTGTTAGCCGCCAATGCCCAACAGCAAAGCCTAAACTGCATAAGCTTGCGGTTCGCTGAACGCGGGATAAACATTGCGATATGCGGGAGCACCTCCTTCCTGCCCGCTTGCTCGGCCGCCAGCCCCATCCAATGCTTATACTTCGCCATGTGAACTCCTGGTTGCTTGCCGTCTGACGGGTACACGTCAGGCTGGACATCTAAACGCGTATGCTTCCAACCACTCGCTAATCGGTCCTTGAACTCCAAAACCACACCTTCTGGCATTGGCCTGTTCATCAGCCACTCCACTCGTTCGTCTACCTCGTGTAGCCCTTGCGGGGCCTCTTTCCATACGTCGTGCCCCAAAAAACATAGAAAACGGAGGAGTGGTGTCCCCCATCCGGCCCCTTCGGGGTTGGAGAGGGACTCTGCGACCTGTCGTAAAACTTGGTGTGGGAAACCCCGCTGTACCATTTACCAGCACGCCAACAGCGGGCAGCATCGCACCGCGCCCAACACCTGCCTTCCTTCCGGCCATCTCGACGCTCTCATGAAATCTGCCCGTGTCCGTCCTCTGCGCCCTTTCCCTTGCACCCAAAGCTCCTGCTGCTGCCCTACCCATTCATTTCCCCGGATCCTTACACGGCCACCAGTCACTCCATCACAGCCACGTCGTAGACGCACTACCTGTAATATTAATCACGAAACCATAAGCAGAACTCCATAGCACCCATATCAGGTTTTTCTACACCGAAAGAAATGAGATGTTGCCGTCGCTGCTTACAAATGATGTTCGACCACAGAACTCGTTGGACGAGAGTGCAACCGACTAACTAACTTATTTCTGCGTACCAATGCTAACAATTTTCATGCCGATTTTAATACCTCAAGCGCAAAACATATATTAGGATCTTTGTGTTGTTTATTCGTCTGTGCAATTTTCGAAAAACCGAAGGTGGACAATGGCAGTCGTCTTAGCAGCCGGCACAGGTGTCGCGATGACATTGTTTGCTCAAAAATTGCTACTTAAAATTCACCGAAAGGCAAGCGATGGCAAGGGCGATGATATTCAGGAGCGCTCGACCACCTCGAGTGCTGGCGGCGGCGCTGCAGCATACGAGACCAGAAAGGCCGTAGATGGTGCGTTTCCCCCTCACGCGACAACATTTATAGTTGCATGCCCGTGCATCTGCGCCCGTGCGGAATGCCGCAAATACCGCGCCTAAAACCCCTCCCCTCCCCGGGCCCGTAGAGTACCTCCAATTCCACTTCGCGGCCCCTGCAGACCTCCTCCCCTATCCGGACGGCCCCAAGGTAAACCTCTAGCCGATGCTTACATCTACCCCCTTTTCACTCTAACGCACACATACATGCATCTGACACACCCATAATGCTCACACGCACAGGCCGCACCCTGTCCCCTTCAATTGCCTCTCATAATGACATATTACGACACACGTCAATGTACGGCAGATCCCCTCAAAAGCTGACGGCGTCTCTCGTGGCTCGGAAAGCCAAAGCCAAAGCCTTTCCCGGAACTCTTATCTCTGGGCTAAATCCTCAATCTGTCGTTCCCCCTTTGTCGTTTCCACTTCCCCGGACAAACGCACTTTTCAATTGACACGCACAAAAAACACCCTGCCTTATCCACCCCCCCACCCCCACGCTGACCCAGACCGATCCACACCGCCCCCGCTATCCACGCAGGAGGCGCTCTCCTTCACAGCTCGTCTCGCCGCGCTATGTGAGAGGCACTGTGAGGCTCTGCGGGACTTCACTGGCGAGCGGGAGGAGCCCGTGGCACTGGACCTGGGGTGTGCTGTGGGCGGTGCCAGCTTCGAACTGGCCCGCTCTTTCGTTCACGTTCTGGGGATCGACTACTCGAAGCACTTCGTGGACGCTGCGGAGGTGTGCAAGAGAGAGAGGGAGTGTGTGTATGTATGTGCATATGGGGTTGGGAGGGAGGGAAAGAACGAGAGGGAGAGAGGAAGTGGGGGAAAAGAAAGCGGTTGTGCTGGTTCCTGTCAGTGCGTGCGTGTACGGCAGTACGGCAATATCTATTTGAAGGAATCACTTTCGTGCCAGCGGAACGGAGGGTTGTGTGGGGTTGGAAGAGTTACGGATTAGTGGGGTGGCATGCTTAGGTGCCTTAGGGCAGATTCCTATGGGGTAGGAAATGGATGGCTGCGTGTATTAGGCATGTATGGCTGCATGTATGTATGTATGGCTGCATGTATGTATGTATGGCTGCATGTATGTATGTATGTATGTATGTGTTATGTATGTATTATGTATCTATTGTATGCATGTACGTAATTGTGCTGTTATCCGTTGCGATCCGTTGCGTATGTGTGGTGGTGGATTTGTCGACGGCACATTCTTTCCTGTCCCGGCCTCTTCCCCCCACTGGACCACCCGCCCTTTGCAGATGATGAAGGCCCGCGGCGTGTGCGAGTTTGAGTCGGTGGTGGAGGGGGACATCAAGCAGCGGCTCATTGCGGCGGTGCCCTCTGACATTGACCGCAACAGAGTCAGGTTCATGCAGGTGAGAGGTGGAGGTCGAGGAGGTGTGGTGGGGGGGGAGAGGAACGGGCTCCTCCCGGTGCAGATCATCCCGGCTTTTACCTATCTATCTATCTATCCGTCTATCTATCTATCTGTCTATCTATCTATCTATCTCACATAGACTCGCAGCCCAGATCATGAAATACATGCGCTTTCCCGGACACGCACACCGCACACACAAACACATTCGCGGCCTGGAGAGCTACTCCCGCCCACCAAGAGACAGAGCCCCCGCGCTCGGATGGACTTCCCCTCTTCCTCCGTCTGAGACTTTTGAGGCCGCTCCGAAATGAGGACACCGATACGGAGGAAAGACTTTACAGCTGCTTGCGAACTGTTGCGAACTGTTGAAGATTTCCCTGCGCTGCCGGTTCCCCCACGCCGCAACCCCCTCGCGCAACACCTACACACAACCCACACGGCCCCCCCCCTCAACGTCGTCACCACGTCACATGCAGGGCGATGCTTGCGCCCTGCCGGCCAACCTAGCCCAAATGGATTGCGTTCTGGCCGCCAATCTGCTGTGTCGGCTGCCAGAGCCAATGGCATTCCTGAGCCGTTGCCGTACACTCATAAAGCACGGGGGAGTGCTGGTGCTGGTATCGCCGTATTCCTGGCTCAAGGGATGGACGGACCAATCCAAATGGCTGGGCGGCTACTACAAGGTGCGGTGTTACCAACGGCAGTAGCGGGCCGTTGGTAGCCCCTTCGTTCTTCATTCCCTAAAGGGGAACCCCAAAGTCATCTTCCCCTTTAGTGTTCTTCCCCTTCGTCCACCCTTCGTCTCCCCTTCGGGTGTTCCCCTTTGGCTCCCCTTCGGGAATGAACGAAAGGGGACGAAGAAAACGAAGAAGAGACTTTGGGTGTTCCTCTTAGGGGAAGAACCCACCAATGGTGGCAAGGTTACAATCCTTTGGGGCTCTATCGAAAGCAACCGGACCTTTTGTCTTAGGTTCCATCCTGTGTCCTTTCCACAAGCACTCTTGCGAGCCGCCCCGGCCATTGCCGTATTGTACGGTACTTTCTCACAGCGTGCGCCGAAACCAACTGTTCATTGTCCACTTATCTAAGGCGCCTGATACTGGCGCCTTGGTGGTGTGTTGATGAGGATAAGAACAACCCTGGGCTGTGGGCCAGTGGTCCAGAGAGTCCTGATGCCGCTCCTGATGCTGGTGCTGCTGATCCGCAGGACGGTCAGCCCGTACGAACTGCCGATACGATCTCCGCCGTACTATCTCCTGACTTCGAGTTGGTAGCACAAGAGGATGTTCCGTTCCTCATTCGGGAGCACGCACGCAAGTACCAGTGGGGCTGCTCGCATGCGGTGGTGTGGAAGCGCAAAAGCAAGGCGGCGGTGTGACGGCATTCAAGCGGGCCTGGTGATGAAGCGGATGGAAGGGCGGCGCCTAATTAGGCGATGTGAACGTTACTTGAAGGCGCAGGCAGATGTTCAAGCGGAAAACCCAAGAACCGTGTCTCTTTACGTGACAGGAAGTGAATGGATTTCTGTGGCGACGGCGGTGGCGGCGGTGGTGCTGGTGGTCGGGGACCTCGGCACAGCAAGCCAAGGTTGGGCAGGATAGGCTGGATAGGACAAAGACTGAAATTCGGAACGGATCTGAGGTTCAAGTGTGTGCTAGAGCTTCACGGCGCTGTCTGCTTGCAGGGGTGGGAAAAGCCGAAAGGGATATCGAGGGCTATCGATCATACACGTGGCGCCACAATATGTCTTTCGCCAAGAGCAATATTGTACTCTCTCCGCTACCTGATCTTCTGTGCCAACTATGGAGTGACTGCTTCCTAGCATCATGTGTATGCGATGGCGACTTCAAGCAAGAGCGCACATCTGTGCAAGCTTCTAGAAAGTGCATCCCCTAAAATTAAAAGTGTTTCAGCGGAATTTAAGAAATTCAGCCAACCTCCAAGCCAGATTCGAGTCTTAAGATCAGTAAGGATCCACGGATTACGTCTGTCGGACAGCAATATTACCGAAGCGCAAACCTGCGCTGGACCCGCTGTCACGCCAAAACATCTGGAGCGCACAAATTACGTGCCATGACCGAGTTAGCCGCTATCCGCAGGTGGCTAAGCCAACCGAAGGTAGTAAGGCGAACCGTGTGTTGATTTATTTGAGACTTTGGGTAGCGTATAAGGCGCTTTCCGTTGTGATTTGAGGATGTTAGGTTGTCGTTCATCTGTCGTTAGTCGGATGAGCGTTACGCATCCAGGGTAGGGCCGGGTGTGATAAGGCCCGGCGTGGATCAGTCGGTACTTCGCCATAAATGCGAGTGCGAAGAGGCCAAACATTTGTCGTTTGGCTCTCGAAGCAACTCTTCGTGAGCGTATAGACCACTATATTATTGAAGATAATATAATTATAGGAGGGTTGATAGGACTGTTTTGGTGTAAGAACACTGCAATCCTACCCTACCTCGACACGCGCATCAGAGCAGGATAGACAGAGAGTGTACACACAGCATTCCATAAGGTCCGCCCTTAGTGCTCCTACCTCTAGGCTCGACAGGGATCCGTTCCCAGCCCGTCCTCGCCTACTGCGATCGCGCAAATCAAGTTAACGAAGCTGGAGTGAGCCAGCCAAGTCAAGCCGGAGCTTTAAGGAGAGCTCTTATTGTATAATCATCATTAACCTACAGCCAAACGACCGAGAAGGTCGGCGAGTCGTCCTGAAGTAGGCGGCCGTGAGAAGTAAAGGATCGGGCGCCAGTACCCCGAGTTTATTGTGCAGCTATTATTGAAAGCGATCCGTCGCTATATATTCTTCAAGTTGTCTCATCCATCTATTGAGCTAGGCTTTTCGCGTCCGCGCACTAAGCCAACACAGCTCGTCAGCCTTCCGAGGCACATCGAATACGCAGTGTTAATCGGCCTCAGGTTACTTCTTCGCCTGGTTCCGACCAGCGCGAGGAGCGCAGGCGCGTCAACCCTCCGGCGGCAGCCATCCGTGGCATCAGTGCCGTGCTTGTCGCGTTTTTATTTTCTTTTTCTTTGCCGCAAGTCTGCTAATATAAACCAGCTTGTGAGCTTTTGGCGTGGTTGATTTGGCTAGCAGTGAGTCAGGATCTGTAGCCGAAACACCCCTTTCAGTGCCGAGCTTCCGAGCTCCTGGGTGTTGTCAGGCACTCCCATCGGGCACATTTGTGTGATTATATTAAGTGTGGAACCAGCTAGTGGTGGCTCTAGTGGTGCATCCGTGTGCCGAGCCCTAGCTGTTGGAGAACTATCAATCTTTGCCGTACTCAGCCACCAAGTGCTCCGGCGTTCGTGTGTGTCCCAGGACTATCGTACGTGCACACAGGCTCCGGCCATACAGACTCATCAGTGAGATAGTGTCCCCGGACATCACTGAACACTGCGCTCTCACTAGAGCCTTGTAAGAGTCTCTTTTGAGCGCTGGCGGACTCTCTACGTCATGTCAATCCCCACCGCTCAGCTCGGCCCCCAGGGTCCATCGAGCATTCAACTGCGCCAGCGCGCCCTAGCAAAGGTCACGCAAAGCAACAAAAGGGAGTGAAGAAGGGTCCGCCCCTCCCTGCTCAGCAGCAGCAGCAGCCTCACCCAGGACTGGAACCCGTCAGTGAGCAGCACGAGCAGGAGCAGGAGGTTCTGTGGCTTGAGAACCCTGAGTACTCCGGTACTGCATCAGGGTTGGGCAACAGCCTCGCGTCAGAAGCACGCGTCGAGCACGCAGGCAGCAGCGGTGATTTGGAGCAAGTGGACACAGCCGAAGCAGCAGAGAGTGAACACAGCCACTCGCCTGATTTAGAGCTAGGACCAACTTTTCGGTTACACAGCCGAGCCTCCTCAGCAGTAACTTCGGTACCTCAGCAGTTTCCACTTCCAAGCAAACCCTCAGGAGAATCCGTACAGTCTTCACCTTCCATCAGCCCTTGGTACAGTGATACCGAAATGGAGAATACAGACTCTTCATGGTCGGGGCCTACGATGCTCCGTTTTCGTCATGAGGAGTTCCCTGCCTTCAAGCGGGGGGCGCTGCGTGCAATGCAAATTCTGCGTGCACGCTTCCGGCTCAACAAAGGACAGGTGCCCGTTGATGAAGCTCTCGACTTGATCAACACCTTTCCTACACCAGGTACCGTGTATGACATCTGGCACAAGCAACAACTACACACATTAGTCAAGGATGCTCGTGCATGGTTCAGCCGCCGCTGCACGGCAGCTGCCCAGGCAGCTAGTGCGGAGGGAGAGAATGTGTCAGCGGCAGTGCACAATGCTATCGAGCCAGCATTGGATGGTGAGAGCCTTCTCGAGTATTATCTCGAAAAATTAGATGAATCTTTTGCTCATCAGTGTAAGACAGCCAAGGTTCTGGAGTATTTGAGGACTAGGCAGGACAACGGCTCGCCACAGCTGTACCTGCAGCAAATACGGGAGCTTGAACCGTACATTCAAGACTCATACTCCCGTGCAGTTATTGCGGAGCACTATGTTGAAGGTCTGGATCCAGCAGTAAGGGAGCGCATCAGAACCAAGTACGAGCTCACCCCACGTGAGGGATGGTATGCTCAACTCAACAGCATTGCAACGGACGCGGAAACAATCTGGATCAACCTGCAGCAGGCCCAGGCCGAGCGGGAACGACATTCCAGCAGCAACCACGCCTCCGGGTCCAAGCAAGCTATTACAAGTGAGAGGGAGAAACGGCTGCGCAAGCAGCCAAGCAAAAGCAAAGACAGCGGCTCCGGCCAGTCTAAGTTCTATTGTAAACACCACGGCGCCAACAGCTCTCACGACAGCAAGGATTGCCGGGTTCTAAACGGTCGCACAACAGGAGGTGGCAAGAGTGCCGCAGCTACGGGTTCCCGTCAGCCTGATGAATTGGCGGCGATGATCACCGCAGCAGTACAGTCTGCATTAGGCGCGAGTCATGCTGCTATGGTTTCTACATCCGAGCAGCAGGCCCCAGCCACGAAGTATGCTGCCGATCAGCAACGGCGGCAGAACCGAGGTGGCGGAGGCAATATCAACAATGGAGGTGCCTCCAATAGGCGTCCCCGCATGTATGATGGTCCGCCCTGCGAGTATTGTGGGCGGTATGGCCATGATGAGCCAAACTGCCGGGTGCTCAACCCACAATTGGCGCCACCCGGCTGGGAGCCGCCTCTTAAGGTGCTCCAGGTGCTGTTCCAAGCTAACAAAGAGCAGGCACAGCAGAATCGTGAGCATGGCGCCGCACCACGCCAGCACCGAGCAGTGGCTGTCGGTGCTGTGCACCATGATGAGGAGGACACCGAGGATGATGAGGAGGTGTACCTGCCGCACCGGCGCAACGCCAACGCATCCTTCAACCGCAGCACCCAGCCTCCGGACACAGCTTCTGAGACAATCAATGAGGTGGCGGCATCCGTGCATGCCACTCTCACTCATCAAGCTACTCCGGTGTCCTTCCAACCCATGGAGATCAGCAATAATGTCTACCCACCACCTAAGGTGTCTTCAAAGCCGCGCCCTGCTGCTGCAACACTTCAAGGGTCAACAGCAACAGCAGCACACCAACCCAGTGAGTTGGTGCTCCGTTTGAACATAGACGGGCCTGTGTTGAAAAGGGTCATTGCGGCAATTAGTGAGGTCGATGAAGCGACCTGTGAGAATACGTCTCATGCCAAGGAGGGCTTGTCTGGGGTGCCTCAGCCAGCTCCAGCCCCTCAGCAGCAGCATACAGCAGCTGCCCAGGTTCCAGCCCTATCGCAGCCTACCGTTCAAACTGCAGCACTCAGCATGCAGGCCCCCAGGCCGCTGAGTGTTGCTGGCTGCACTTCTCAGCCAGTGCTGCGTGAGATGCCTTCTGGAGTGCCATACTGTGTTTCAGGGGTAACTGGAGCACCACCCAGAAGCATACAGGAGATAAACAGCGTCGAGCTGCAGCAACTGCTTCTCAGCAACCGTCCTGCAGCCGACTACTTCGCACGAAAGCAGCTCATGTTTTATTTTCCACAAGGTGCACTACGGTTCAATGGTAATGAACACCCCGAGTTTCGGAGCCTCTGTGACCACTGCGCAGACGTAAATCTCATAACACAGCGCGCCATGCAGCGGCTGGGTTTGGTACTCGTGCCCACTCGCACGCACCTAGATACATCAGCCAGTGTCGATGCCAAGCTTCTGGGGGAAATTGACACGAGGGGAGTTCAAGTGACAATGCTTCCGGGCACGACACACGAGTTCAAGCTCAACCTCACTCAGACACTGGTGGTTGAGAACACGCCTCTGTTCGATTTCTTGGTGGGCAACGAGCAAATGCTACCTGTCGCGGACGCCATCACCCAGTATCCGACAGCGCAGCTCCACCTGTTTCCCAATGTCATCGAGAGTCCGGACTACACAATTAGCATCCCCATGACACCTGCTCTGCGGTCTGCCGCACGAGGGGTCACAGCTAGCCTGCGTTCAACAGCTTTCTGTACCAGGGCCAGCTCTCTTCCCAGCGATATGTCAACAGAGCTGGGGGGGGGGATGTGTTAGCAACGACAATCCGCAGCTCGTTCAATCAGCCAGTACAACTGTACGGAGCGCATGTGTTAGTCCCTGCAATCACGCCAGCACCCCTACGGCTGCCTCTACCCAGGCGTCAGAGCACCGGTTGGGAAAGGAAGCAGGTCAGCACAACGCAACACATGTAGCACCTCAGTCTGCCAGCACACCCAGGTCAGCCTTGGTGCGGGCAGCATCAGCGATCATAACTACGGTCACCAGCGTTACATCAGCAGCTACCAGTACCGTAGCAGCTACGATTGGAGCCGTAGCAACTGCGGCCACTCCTGTGGTCGTAACACACCAGGAGCCCTTGCCACCGCCCCGGCGAAGCGGCAAGAGGAAACGGGCTAAGGCCCTACGCACAAGAAGCATCAGTGTCACCAAGCACACATGGACAAGCCTTGCAGCGCTCAGCATGCTGGCAACGCTCCTGCTCTCTCTCGCTGCAGGCGCAGGCGCCATGCAGGGCAAGTCGTTCGGCGCCTCAGGGGTAAAAATCGCCACACAAGCCCTTTCCACAGGGGGGCTGCTCCTGAGCGCAGCCAGCTGGGTGCCTGAATCCGGTGGTACGTCTACAACGCGCTCAGGCACACGATACCACGACGGGTTTGACTACAACGGCTGGGGAAGGGAAAGCTACAGCCCAGCCGCCTCACTTGCCAGTGTATCCTCCTTTACGCCTGAAGGCAACATGGCAGCAACAGCCTATGAGCGCTACCAGAAGGATCCTGATGGAGGATGGATCTGGGGCAATAGCATCAGCATGAACAATGAAACCAAGGATGCTCTCAAAGCCGTCGTACGCGCCCGCAAGCGTACCGCATTCGCCTACAGCATGGAGGACCTGCCTGGCTATCACGGTGATTTGGGGCCCTTTAGGCTGGATCTGGACACCGACAAGCCGATTGTCCAGCCTCCTCGACGCTATAGCCCCAAGGAGCGCGAGGTCATCGCCGAAAAGACAGCCGAGCTTGTTAAAGCGGGCATTGTCAAGGAATACCAGGGACCGACAGCCTGCGCCGTCAACCAGTCGTCGCGCCAAGAAGGATCCCGACACTGGCTTATGGACCGACTACCGCATGGCACAGGACTATCGCCCTGTCAACACGCATACACTACAGGACAAGTATGGGCTGCATCGTCCCGAGGAGATTTTCCAGCGCGTAGGCAAAGCTACTATTTTCTCCAAGTTGGACCTGCGGCAGGGGTTTTTGCAGATCCCCATAGCGCCTGAGCATCAGGCTCGTACCTCGTACTGGGTCTCCAACAAGCTCATGGCCTACACACGAATGCCGTATGGACTCAAAAATGCCAGCGCCTACTTTCAGCGCGTCATGGATTATGAGCTGGGCAAGGCAGGCCTGGCCGATGTCAGTGTAGCATTCATTGACGACGTACTTATTTGGTCACAGACGCCTGAGGAGCATGTCAAGCATGTGGCCGCCGTACTCGACGTGTTGGCAGCCTGTGGGCTCCGTGCCCATCCTGACAAGTCAATTTTCGGCGCTGACGTCATTGAGTACCTGGGTCACAACCTCAGTGCCTTTGGGATCAGTCCTCACCAGGCCAAGGTCGCCGCAATCATGGCTCTTCAGCCTCCCCGCAACGTGTCTGAGCTCCGTACGCAGCTGGGTTTCATCAACTACTACCGCTGCTACGTCCCGCAAACGAGCCAGCTCGCGGCGGATCTGAACAAGCTCCTCAAGAAAGGTGAACCGTGGGTCTGGGGTCCCAAGCAGCAAGAGGCGTTTGAAGCCATCAAGACTGCATTCACCAAGGAGGGACTCATTTTGCGTCGCATTGACTACTCCCGCCCGCTGATACTACACACGGATTTCTCCAATAAGGGCATAGGAGCCGTCCTCGGGCAAGTCGATGACGACGGAAACGAATACATGTGTGCTTGTATCAGCCGCTCGCTTAACAAGCACGAAGCAAACTACAGCAGCTACAAGGGAGAGATGCTGGCCGCTGTGTGGGCTGTGAAGATGTTCCGGCACCACCTGATCGGCGGCCCTCCGTTTAGGCTGATTACAGACCATCAACCGCTGCTGTACCTGATGAGCTCGGAGGGGCTTACAGGACAATATGCACGCTTTGCACTAGCGTTGCAGGAATATAATTTTGTCATCGAGCATCGGCCGGGAATTAAGAAGTCGGGGAGTCCGCACTTCTCACCCCGGCCTTCGCTGCTGCATCCGTGCGGGCAGCGTGGGCTGACCATCAGCTGGCGTGCGCCACTATCCATACAGCGGCATCCGTTGCCCCATTCAGTGACACCTTCTGCCCCAGCCCGGAGGAGAATCTCTGCGGATGGAACGGTTGGTGTTTTGAGTCGCTTGAGCCGCCTCCCGAGGCCGAAGATGCTCAGCGAGCCGCAGCCCGGACCCAGCTGCAAAGCCTCGCAGCTGAGTGGCTGTCCGCTGCAAAACGTTCCGGTGGGATCAGTCCCTCGGTGCCTACAGACCGTGACACCCTGAAGGTTTCAGTGGGAGCCCAGTTCTTCCCACTGGCCACACAGAAAGGAGTCACCCTTTATGAGCCGCTAGGCGGCATGTGCGCGGGCCTTGAGGCCTGTCTGCGCAATGGAATTAGGGTCAACAAGTATCTGTACTCGGACGTAGACCAGCATGCAAGGATGGTGGCAGCCGCACGATTGCCAGCACTCAGCGCTGCCTATCCCCAGTTATTTCCGCTCTCAGCATGGAGCGATACATTTATAGCACTGTCTCAGGACGTCCGGCAAGTCACAGGTCCGGAGCTTAGGCTGGCAGGAGCCCAGGAAGGTAGCCTATGGTTGGTTATCGCGTTCTGGAACGCTCAGTCAGCTGACGCAGTGCCAGGAGTTCTCAGCGTGATAAACGAGCTTCAGGCGCTCGTTCCTTCGCCTCGACCGGCCTGCATACTTGGCTGCACGTCCCTACCGCTTTCAGCCCTAACACCCGAGTCTGAAACAGCCGAGAAGGATGCTGACAAGATGTTTGGGAAAGCCACCCTTATCGATGCTGCACGCTTTGGCTCGTACTCACACTGTCTTTACCAGTGTTGGAGTAACCTCGCGTCGCCCGAGGAGTTCACCTGTGTCGTGCAATCTGCAATCCGGCCCGCCGGCAGACAACTCCAAGACGTGCTTAGCAGTGAGCATTCAGCACCCATCTTCGCGCGTCAGATGCGCGATCCGTACTACCCCTGTGACCATGCTGGAAAACCCGTCCGCGCGCTTTATCCAGGTTCAGTGGGGCAGCGTGGCTCGGATGTTGTGGGGAGTGTCGCCACTCCGTTGTACAACAGTATCACCGCTCAGTACGACTCCCTGTATCCCGGGGAGTGTGACCTCGTGTTGTGTTATGATGCAGGGGCGTCAGCCGCTCCTGGCCTAACAGATCATGCTCGTCTCTCTGTGCTGGCCAACGCAACTGACCAGGCACTTATATCCAGTATTGTTGCAATCCTGCGCGCCCTGGCGCAAGATGCCAAGACGCAAGCCTTTGCCGCAGCATCGTGCCGATCCGTCGTGCACGAGCGTGCTTACGTCTCACAAGGGCTTGCCGTGAGCATGGCCTCTCACCCTCTTAGTGACATGGGTGGGGCCTCTATGGCGCTGGCCGCGCATGCTCAAGATCAGACTCTCAGTCCTGATGCCCGGCGTCAGGATATTTGGGACGACGAAATCACGATTTGTCTTCTTCGCTCAGGCGAATGTCCACCTGGCACCGACCTGGCGGAGCAAAAGCGTTGTGCTCAACGCGCACGCAAGTACCGTTTCCAAGGAGAGACACTCTATCGCATCGAGAACGACGGCAAGCCACGCGTCGTTCCTAAACCTGGTGACCGCACTGACATCATCAAGCGCACCCACGAGCAGGCTGGGCACTTCGGGGTGCGGCGCACTACTGCGCTGCTTCTCACCAGCTACTGGTGGCAGGGGATGCACGACGATGTCGCTTCGGTGGTACGTCACTGCGCAGCCTGCGATCGTGTCAACACCAGCTTTTCAGCCAGGGCGCTGGAGCTCAACCCGCTGCCAATATCGGGTTTATTCTACCGCTGGGGTGTGGACCTGTGTGGTCCGTTCAAGAAGACCCCCAGGGGTTTTACCTACGTAATGATTTGTGTGGAGCATTTTTCTAAGTATGTGGTTCTCATTCCACTGCCTGACAAGTATGCTGAGCAGACAGCGTTCGCCTTCCAGCACCACATTTTGGGCCGTTATGGGGCCTGTGCTGAGGTGTGTACAGATCAGGGCAGTGAGTGGAAAGCTGAGTTTGCGCAATTGTTGATTGATTCGTTGATAGATCATCGTCAGACCTCAGCGAACCACCCGCAAGCCAACGGACTGGCAGAGCGTGCTGTTCAGACTTGCAAAAACGCGCTCCGGCGCATTGCACATGCTGGCGGTGGAGTTGAGGAGTGGGACAAGCATCTGCCGTACGTCATGCTGGGCTACAACTGCTCCGTGCAGTCAGCATCACGTGTTACGCCGTACCACGTCATGCACGCCGTGGAGCCCACCATTCCACCGGCGATTAAGCAGCGTTTTGAAAGCGACGTGAGTTTGGATGACCCAGAGGCGGCGGCAAGGTCTATTATGCAACGTGCTGCCGCGCTTCGTCGACATATGGCCGTGGCGGGCGGCAACCTACTCATTGCGCAGCATCGTGACACTCTCCGTTATGCGCGTATGAGGGGCGGAGCCTTTTTGCCGCGTTTGCGTCGTTTTGAGATGGGTGACTACGTGTATTATCGGAATACCTCCGCTCGCACCAGTTTGGATCCTCATGCCAAGCCGGATATTCTGCGGGTTACTGAGGTGAGGCCCTCCGGGGTGTTGGTGCTAGAGGGACGCTGTGGCAGCACGCTTACTGCCCATGTCAGTCACTGTGCGCCCTGTCATTTGCCCATCGATGATCACGTGGTCGACCCGCGATTGGCTAGGCCATCTCCAGGGCATCCCTGTGAGGTGTGCAGATTTCCTGATGGTGAAGAATGGATGTTGTTATGTGATGCGTGCGGCACGGGATGGCACACTTATTGTCTTAAGCCGCCTTTGAAGGAGATACCGGAGGGCGCATGGATTTGCCCAAAGTGTGAGTCGAAAGGAGTTAGTGCTGAAGCTTTGGAAGGGAAGTCGTCCGAACCTGCGCGGGGTGCAGCTCCCGAGCCACCCAAGTACCTGCGCGACCTCCAAGGTGTGGCTGTTATGAGAGAGTCTAAGGGAAGAGGGCGTCGCACCACCCGGTCGCTGGGTGTAGCATCGTATGCTGGCCGCAGGGGAAGGTCCCACGTGTTTCAGGTAGTGTACGACAACGGAGACGTTGAGGTGGTTAGTGTGAGCGAGTTGCGCAATCGTGTAGCCCCTACACGCCCCTCTGCCAAGAAAGTGATGGCGGGAATCTCTGAGGCCAAGGAGCATCCGTGCTCGGGCCCGTTCGAGCTTCACACGATCAAGGGGGTCAGCCAAGCTTTGGCCCGTGTGATGCCGGGTGAGCACAGTCCAAGCAAAGTAAAGGCATTGGTGACCGCCGGATGTAAAGGTATCATGAGGAAGGATCCTGTGAGGGCTGAGGATGTTAGCGTTCTGACGCAAGCCGTCGCAGTTGGTTGTGTGGGATCAGTGTTTATCCCTTGGAAGTGGGATGAGAAGGCAATGCAGCAGTTGCGGGAGGGTGCCTGCACCGTTCGGTATATGCCCGATAAGGCAACCCTCTACGCGGCCCAGCCGCAAAGTTTTGCAAAGGCGCGTTCTGATGGGGTCGCCATGCCAATCATAGGGTTGGATATCTCTGAGGAGGTGATGGATGTGGTGTTGCCGGTGGCATGTCAGCATGCTGAGGTAGCTGTCATCGCTGCTGTGCCTCGCACTTATATCACGCAGGCGGATCCGGCACGTTTGCATTGGCTCCGTGCTGTGCAACGGGACGACCGTTTGAGTGTTTTGCAAGTAGGAAGTAAGTTTTGGTTGGTTGTGTTCAGCAATGCTATGTGGAAGCGCGCCCTGGTGAAGGACACAACGCGCGCCGTTCAGTTACTTTAGTGCCTTTTTGGGTGATCTACCGCCAGCTCACCCAGCGCAATCCGCGCATGAGCTGGGGGGGGGAGTGATCCATCCGCATTTCTTATGTCTGTTAGCACGTCATATGGCGTGACAGCTGTCACGCCAAAACATCTGGAGCGCACAAATTACGTGTCATGACCGAGTTAGCCGCTATCCGCAGGTGGCTAAGCCAACCGAAGGTAGTAAGGCGAACCGTGTGTTGATTTATTTGAGACTTTGGGTAGCGTATAAGGCGCTTTCCGTTGTGATTTGAGGATGTTAGGTTGTCGTTCATCTGTCGTTAGTCGGATGAGCGTTACGCATCCAGGGTAGGGCCGGGTGTGATAAGGCCCGGCGTGGATCAGTCGGTACTTCGCCATAAATGCGAGTGCGAAGAGGCCAAACATTTGTCGTTTGGCTCTCGAAGCAACTCTTCGTGAGCGTATAGACCATTATATTATTGAAGATAATATAATTATAGGAGGGTTGATAGGACTGTTTTGGTGTAAGAACACTGCAATCCTACCCTACCTCGACACGCGCATCAGAGCAGGATAGACAGAGAGTGTACACACAGCATTCCATAAGGTCCGCCCTTAGTGCTCCTACCTCTAGGCTCGACAGGGATCCGTTCCCAGCCCGTCCTCGCCTACTGCGATCGCGCAAATCAAGTTAACGAAGCTGGAGTGAGCCAGCCAAGTCAAGCCGGAGCTTTAAGGAGAGCTCTTATTGTATAATCATCATTAACCTACGGCATCTCGGGGTCCATACATGATGGGTGGGACAGGGGGGTCATATCTTCACACTGCGGCCGCTACCCGGCAGACCCTGCCTTCCCCGGTATTTCGGGACACCCTCATCAAGTCACCCTAGCCAATTTCTCGGTGGATTGCTCAGGTTCCCCACACACCACCGTCATCCAACGGAATCCGCCGGACTGACAGCAGCTCAACTCCATTCCTATTCAGCTCGCAAGGTAACTATATCCCAGGTCACCACCGTCCGGTGACTAGGGGCACTTTACCGGAAGGATTTTTGAGCCTGACAGGTCTCGATCCTGGAACCTCCGGGGAACCTTTTCGTTCTATGTTTGTTCCCATATATTTATCGCCCTGAAAACACAGCCTTTGTACGCGCGGGGTTTTGCCTCGAATCTTATCAGCATCGTGCCCTCCGTGGCGCAAGTTCACGCCCAACTACTGGTCCGTTCAGGTCCTCCGGCCCTCCTTTTCCGGAAATGCATGTCGGTCGTTAGATAGGCAAGGGGCAGCGAATTGAAGCAGGAGGGAGAAACACTCTCGGCAAGTACAGAAACTTCTCCCGGGAAGGCGCGTGTGCCACTGCCCCAAAACACAGCAGCACACCGAACTGTGTGTGTACATGTATGTATGTATGTAGTTCCCCGGGTGTCTGCCGCCTCAAGGCGAAACCTCATCCGCAAACACCGCTAGACTTGTCACTCCCCCCGCCCCAGGTCAGGTCAAGGCCGATTCCTTACATTTTGGCATCTCCTGGCTGGCGCATGCTGGCCATCGTGCATGCATACGGCATCATTCTCCTCGTGCACCATGCGAATTGCTATTAAATAGCTAGTGTGCCGCGAATTTCATACATGCATGTGGTCATGTTGTGCTAATGTACATGCTGTGTGTATGAATGTATGTATGTATGTATGTTGATGTGTATTGTTATCTTAAGAGGCCATCCTGCATATGACTGTGCTATTACGACTCTGCCTGCGTGGCCAAAGCCCGTGGCAACACGTTTTCCCCCATGCACTGAGGCATTTGCAGCATCATTAATTTGATACACAACTCCGGATGTTGTCCTCGTGCGACCCGCCCTACGACAGATTATAAGTACATGCGACTGCAACGAACCTCCTCCCAACCGACGGGAGCAACAATGCGACCAAGATAACACCGCCCCGCTGATCAGGAAGTCCCCTGGCAAGAGGGATAGGACAACTCGGGCCCGATGATGCAGCAGAATGTGTGCGTGATGATAATGGCGATGTTGGTGATGATGATGGCGATGTTGGTGATGATGATGACGATGACGATGATGATGATGATGGTGGTGATGATGATGATGGTGATGATGATGGTGATGATGATGATGTGCAAGTATCACTAGAAATGCAAGATAAAGGGATAAAAGGACCGTTCATCAAGTATCAGTAGCTCCCCACATAAACAAGCTCTGCAAGCTGCTGGTGATCAACAATAACAATGAACTAACTAGGTTGTGGCCCCACACATCACGAGAGCGAGGTCGGAACCATCTGTAGTAGCTGGTACACAGTACGGAACATATATCAACTACAAATACGCTACTGCTGATCCCACTGCTGCTGATGCCGCTACTGCTGATCCCACTGCTGCTGATGCCGCTACTGCTGATCCCACTGCTGCTGATGCCGCTACTGCTGATCCCACTGCTGCTGATGCCGCTACTGCTGATCCCACTGCTGCTGATGCCGCTACTGCTGATCCCACTGCTGCTGATGCCGCTACTGCTGATGCTGATGCTGTTGCCACTGCTGCTCTTGATGATGATGTTGCGCCCAGTCATACATAGCACCCAGTTGCTGCCAATTTAGATGCCGGTGAGCACAAACTCGCCTTTCCGCGGGCTTCATGCTCCTTCTGCAGCCCCTGCTGTGGCGCACCTGCGCCTCGTGTAGGGCATGGTCCTCCCTGTTTACGCCTTTGACGGCTGTGGCGGCTGTGGCGGCTGTGGCGGCTGTGACGGCTGTGACGGCTGTGACGGCTGTGGCGGTTGCAGCGGCTGTGGCGGTTGCAGCGGCTGGGAGTAGGTGCCTGGGTTCCCACTGTCCGGCAGTATTAGCGGCGGCTGGTACGCGAGGGGGTTGTTAAAAATCGTCGTTGGCGGTGGTGGAAAGTACGAGACAATCCGGCCATCCGGCGTCACAGTGTTGTAGATGACCGGCTGGCCCTGCACGGGTGGTGCCCCAGTGAAGGCCCCTGACGGCCCCGGAGGGTACACAGGCTGTGGGTATAGTGGAACTGCGCCCTACGGGCCACCGTGAGAGATGGCAACAGCACGGCAACGGCAATGGGGCAGCGACCCAGGCGAGATTGTTAGAAGCTTCTAACACAGAATCCCATCATAATGGTAAAGCTAAGCGCGGGAAAGTTTACTGTTTACTGTTCAGTCGGTCCAGGGAAGGGAAGGGTCTTAGGGTTGTGGCAACAAGCGAGCTCCGCCAGAAGATAGTTTACTAGTACCCTAAGCAAACGTAGCTAAATGTTGTTACAGAGTGGGAGGCTTCTGGGCCAATTGAACACATAGCATACGTGTCTGGAGCGCAAGGTGTATTTTTGGTCAAGAAAGCCGCTAATAGAACGTTGGAATCATGAGCCAAAAAGAGATCTGCGCTGCTGAGAGGTCTGCCGGCGTCAATCGTAACTGGATGGACCGACAAACCTATGGGGAAAGTTTTCAAGGGCCAAAGGAAATTTCAGCCTACACCAGCATGCACGTGTGGCCAGTTCATACCCCAGGCCAAGCCTTGCCATCCACATCATCCCGGTTGCGCCGCGCTGATGATAGAGCCTTGTCGTGTGCCATGTCGCCACGCACCTGGGGATATTGCGGCATGACCACTGCAGTTTGCATGACTGTATCCGTCGGTAACTGGCTGGTGCTGGGGGGCGGTGAAGAGCAACAGGAGAAACTGCAGAGGGGCACCGTCGATGCCACCAGCACGATGACGCCTGCAATCCATAGCCTGTTGGAACACAACGACAACCCAGAATCATAAAGGTGGTGAAGACGGGGAGCGGCGGGGAGGTTGTCACGTTTTGGAGATTTTCCATGAAGGCCTTCCTCGTCGACGAGGGGGTACCTCGCAACAGGTTGGTACTTTCGTCAGGTCAGGAGTATTCAGCGTTAAGGTAAGGTTGCCTGACTTGTGCGGTGGAAGAGCCTGCCAAACATTGAGGATGTCGCGATATTGGCTGTATAGGCTGTATAAACATGCAATGGATGTGATGTTTAGTAACCTGCGTCTGAAGACACCTGAACCATGCTTGCTGCCGGTACCGCTACCATTACCGCTTTAGCTACGTTTCTGCCCCCTTCAGCGGGTGAGGCTATATGTAAGATGAGTTTCCCGTACCTGGCCCAGCTGGCGCCACACACGTCCCGTTCATGCCGGCAATAATCCTCATAATACTTGCCGTGCGCTGCCAGACATGAATTGTACTCGCTGACGCAGGGAACGACCTTTGCTAAGCCAACGATGAACATAATGCCACCCGCGATGAGGCAGCTCACAAAGGTGGCCTGGTGCGGGTTTTAGATAATCATCAGTGCGATTTAGCATTTTGGTAAAAGTGTAAAATTTAAAGGCCTGACAAGAGCTTGGATGCGAAACAGACGCTCGCTTCCCTTGCCTTCCTAAGCTCATGTCTCGGCCTAAAGTCTAAATTCCAAAGTATTATGTCCCCTTCCAAACCATTCAGAGGCCGTGCAGTGTGCTGCCAACAAGATGGATAGCCCGCCCTCGAGGTAGGTAAGACAATTCCAGGCTTGATGGGTAATGAACCATTCAACCACTACCATTAAACATTAATATCGCCATTATTATATATTAAGGCGGGCGTGCATTAAGCAATGAGTGTCTGCTGCCCCGGTCATCTCAGGTGCGGTAGTGCACGGTCAAAAGTCCGGGGCCCACTATAACTGCCACACACACTTTACCTAAGGAATAAACATCTCTTACCCATAACGCCTTGTTTCGGTCTGTGTTGCAGCCCCAGTATGAAGGCATGTGTTCCTAACCGTAGTTCACCAGAGCGGTTAAAATGGAGCTCAATAGAATATACCAAAGATAGTCTGGTCACTACTGTGACTATACCTGTTGTCAAAGTTTTTTTTGTGTAACCTTAGCGGCTGCCTGCCTGTACGGAACAAAATGCCACTCAGTGCTTGGTGTCGCTCGAAGAGAATTCTCAGTTGGTGTTATTGTAATGATGACCATACATCGTGAAAAGATGCGTTACGGAATGTACCCGCGCTTGAGGCAGCCAACAGAGCAGAGCGCACCTACTCGCTACTTACTCGCAAAAGCCCCGTAACGAGCCCTTGTGTGGAGCGCCGACGTTTTCCCGCATCTTGATAAATATATTTGTTTCCTAATTTATTTTGAACAAAAGATCTGAGCATGGACATTTGACATTTACACCATGCAGTGTTTTGACCACTCTCTGTTTGTTCCCAGCACGACCCGATGCTCCCTACCTATGTTAATCTACGTGGTCCTGGGGTTGCGTACCCCGTGTACCTGCAAACCGCCCAATACGAGCCGAGGGCTCAATCTGGCGTCTTTTCGTAAGAGACGCCAGATCGCCTATAAGCACCATCCTGCCTCGCGCTTTGTTCTCGCAGCATGAAAGAGCCGGTGAACGTGAAGGATGTCTCAGCAACCAAAGGTAGTCCCCTCCCCTTTCTCCGGGAGGTCCCAGATGTAAAAGAAGTAGCATTACTAATTCTACTAATAGTAGTAGTGGTAGGTATTACAGCGAGCCCCAGATAGATCCCAAGGGACTAATACCCCAGCAGGGTGGTAGGGGGCCAACATCGGGGACATAAACGGAATGCCGTACACTGTACTGCACCACTGGGAATCCTGAGACGGAAACCTTGAACACCTTGCACAGGAATACATACAGCTCACTCCGAACTTGAGAGGCCCTGTATGGGATGACTTTGCCACCCGCTACTCGAAAGAGGGAAGTAGCCTGTAGAGCCCCATCGCCCCAAGAAGCGGCAGAAGGCACCAGTTCCCGGAAAAGAGGCAACTCCCCAGGGGCAACAGCAAGCGGCGGCTGAAAAAAATGACACACGCTAGCCCAAGGCACCCAGCAAGTAAAACAAGATCAGGACTGATAAATAGGCAAAAAAGTAATAACAAAAAAGCTAAACATGAAACACAGCTTCATCTGGAGCCTCGCAGAAGAGGAGGACACTACAGACGCCACGAAGAATGGGTTGCCCCGCTAGGACCCATATACCAGATCACCGGTTTGAAGGCAAACTCAAAGACGCAAAACTCCCAACACGCACCCCGATGTGAAGTCTTCAAACCAAAGCTTCACAAATGCCACCTTCAAGGAGACTTGGCCCCGGAACTCTAGATGCATCCGTCCGCATTGCAGCCGCCATAACCTGCTGCCACGCTTCATCGCGCTCGCGGTGGCCAGGACCACCCCATCCCGAACACATGCACCGTTGAACATCCGTCGGGGCAGACAGCAGCCACACCTGCCTTCGAGTGACCACTTGACCAGCAGACTGTGGTAAACGACCTATCAACACCTCGTGCAACCGGGCACGCACGCCCAAAAGTGAGGACGAGGGGATGATATGTACTGTTGACCCTTGGGTGGAGGACAAGCTCCACTTAGCCGCACTTAGCCGCCAAATAGCCCCTCATGTATGGTATTCCCCAGCTGGAGAGGAGTGCCACCAACAGTAAGGCGCCACCATGCTTCCTTATCTAGGTAGTGGCTATGTACTGGTGGGGGGGGGTGCTGATGCGTCCAAGTCCCTGAGCCCAACAGCTCGACGTGCACACTCTGCAAGCAAAGGCGGCGTCCGTAAGTGAGCATCTACATACATGCACACGCATACACACGAGCACCTGCACACACATAGACTGTTTTTGCACTGCAATATACACAGGTGACACATACGCAGATCGGTTATCAAAAACACACTTCCCGCGCACACACACATACATACATACACACATACATACATACACACATACATACATACACACATGCACACATACATACATACACACATACATACAGACATACGTACGTCATCTTCGCGGTGGTGACACCTGCCGGTCCACGCCCTCGTCCAGGCCGCGGTTCCCCAGCAGCGCCCCCCCCGCAATCACCTGTGGTGTGACCACCACACACCGCATCAAGGGGAGGGTGTCGGGACGCGGAGGAAGAAGGTGGTGGTAATGATTGTGGTCGCGGTGGTGACGGTGGTGGTAGTAATGGTGGTCAGTCAACAAGAGCTGCTACGGTCAGTCAGCCCAAATTATGACATCTCGACTCCGGAACTTCATGTGGTGGCATACTGGTATTGATATCTTCTAATGAAATGCTAATTCACACCGGGAACCGTCGGAGGTTCCCAACACGCGGGGGGGGGGGGCGGAGAGCATGTCGCCCACGGAAATACACACACATACACATACAGAGGTGCTGGTTGCTCAGCTTGCTACTGCGGGGAGGGGTAGCGGAGCCCGGGGACCGAAGCCCCCATAGTCATATAGGCGCGGGGGGTGCTGCCGGAGTGGTGTTGTAAGTGTGCACATGACGGAGTGGTGATCTGATGAGGTGGGGTGCTGCCACGGGGCGAGCCATAGCCCCACCAGACACGCCTCCCGCCTTGGCGCCTTGCCCTTACGCCTGACTGACGCGGATAAGGGCCACCCCTCCAGGGGACTGAAACAACAACACCCCCCTGGTGCGGCCGCGGGCTGGCTGGCTGATCGGGGCCTGACACAACTTTGCGTGGTGGTTTGGGTTTCACCAGGTTTGGGTTCGTCGAGGAGAAGCGTAGTGCGTACAGTTTTAGTTGTAGGGTTCGGCTTTCGGGCTTAAGGCGCTGGTAGGGCGAACCCTCGCGGGGAGGAGGGGCGCCCAGGTGTTGCAAGGACCCGGGTGCGCAGCCGCAACCCTGGGCGCAAGTGGTGCAAAGGCTGCCCGGGGGGAACTGTGCCGCAGCGCGTGCTGAGGTTGGTTGTTTGAGGACCTTGGTAGCCACGGCGCTCTCTCTTTCCCCTTCACAAAAGGGGGAAACGCGGCGGGGGTTGCACGCCCTCGGTCGAGCAGGAGGGGATAGTGTCACCTCACGCCCCTTCCCTACCCCCAAGGAGGAGAGTGCTTCGGCGGTCGCTCATTCCCGTTTTGGGGTACGGTTAGGTCAATTTCAGGCCCTGGCAAGTGTCAAGCCCCCGGATCGATATATGTAACAAATACACACACGCATACACACACGGGCGAAAACAAAAGCCGACGGGGGCCCCGCCACATGGCTCCATCACCGGAGGGATGCTACTGCTACTGCTGCTGCTGCTACTGCTGCTGCTACTGCTGCTGCTACTGCTGCTGTTACTGCTGTTGCTACTGCTGTTGCTACTGCTACTGCTACTGCTGCTACTGCTGCTACTGCTGCTGTTACTGCTGTTGCTATTGCTGCTGTTACTGCTGCTACTGCTGCTACTGCTGCTGCTACTGCTGCTGTTACTGCTGTTGCTACTGCTGCTGTTACTGCTGTTGCTACTGCTGCTGTTACTGCTGCGGTGCCCCCAAGAAAGGAAGAGAGACACAACGCAGCACAACGCAACCGGCTGATACCTCGATACCGTACACACATCACACGCGTCGTCATGACGTCAGCTGTACCTGAGGTACGGCAGCCGCCTTCGTCCGCGTGCCCACCCCCCACCCCCCACGAGGTGACGTCCCATCCCAACCCATCCCAACCCATCCCGTGTGGATAGGCAGCGAGCACCGGGATGGAGACGGGGCTTTAGGGTTGTCAAGAGTTGTAACGCTGCACTGCGCGCCGTGGTACGCAACTCTTTACCTTGTCGTACTTGGATTTCCGCCGCTCATCAAATTCCTTGTAGCCCGGCGTTTCCTGTAACAGCGGGGTGAGCGCAGAATAGCCGCGAAGGGGGAGGCAATAGGCTGGTGGGTTGGTTGGTGGGTTGGTTTGTCGGTTGGATGGTGCTACCCCCCTCGGAGACGGTTCTCCAGCTCCTCCGCCCCCCTGGGGTCTTACCCTCCCCCCCCCACACACACACACCTGCAGATCATCCGGCTTGATGGGACAACCATGCAAACTCAATGTTTGCAGCGCCGTACAGCCGTACAATATGTCGGATGGAACTGCGAAAATTCGGTTGTTGTCCAGCTGCATCGTCTTCAACCGCTTGAGCTGTCCCAGGCTTGCCGGAATAACCGCCAAATCGTTGCTCTGTGTACGAACAAAACACAGATAAAATACACCCGCAACAACGACATGATTGGCCAGAGCGTGATGTGGTAAAAAGAGACCACACACAAAACAACCCCACCCCTCCACCCCCCCACCCCACCCCCACTCCACCCCGCCGACCCGACTGCTATCCAGTGCACCAGTAATCCATGGTAACTGTGCGGTTGTGTCCTTATTTCCCCACAACCCATCCCTCCCTCCCCCACCTTCCATAAAAACACACAACCCCCCACGCACATACGTATATACATACACACATACTTTCACGCATGTGCGTACCTGTGCGTCCAGCTCCTCCAGTCGTACACAGCCGGCTAGCTGGTCGGGTAGGGATTCCAGGGCGTTGCGGGACACCACCAGAGACTGAGGGCGGCGGCGGGGGAGGTGAGGTGCCAAGTCAAATTAAGTCAAATTAAGCCAAGCCAAGTCAAACCAAGTCAAACTGATCATCAGGGGGGGTGAGGAGGGGTGGGGAGAGGGCATGTGGGTGACGGCGGCGGCCCAGAGGCAGTTGCGGAGAACACAAAGCGCCACGTTGCGAGCACAGTGACGTGTTCGGACGTCCTCAGTAGTGTAGTGAGACACATCGAGCCACACACACGCATGTCGTGTCCCACGCACACTCCCCAACCGAACAGACTGTCCATGCCAAAGCCGCTAGAATCTTACAGGAGACATACATACATGTTAACCATATGCTGTACTTTAATGCCGTGGATGCTGTTAGAAGGTCACGCAAGAAAGCCCCCCCCCCGAGCCTTACAGATACTTTTATTCCCGCAACTTAAAATCTATTCCTCGATTCGGACTGGAAAATTGACGAAAAATGAAAAAAAACATCCACCCTCCCCAACCGAACCCGATAACCCGCAAATAAACAAAAATGAGCAAACGATTGCAAAGTGGCGGTTCGCTCCGCCTTGGCAGCTGCAGCAGCACCATCGAGCAGCACTGATCAGTTGATAAGTTGCGGACTTGCAGTGTGCTGCTGCTGCTGCTGCTCCTTTCACTCTCCATTTCACTCTCCCACTGGGGCCCCCCTTGCCGCACCACCGAGTACTTGATCGTTTCTTTTCAACTTTTGTTGCACACACTACATTACACTACACTGCCCTGCCCTGCCCTGCACTCACTCACTCACTCACGGGCACCACCCGTCCCCCCTTCCCCCCCAACACCCCCAACACACACACACACACACACTTCGGATCTCTCTCGCCCTCGGGCCCCCGCCCCTTTCCGCGCACCTGCAGCGCCTCCAGCGCCCCCAAACTGGTCGGTAGGGTCCTCAGCCTGTTGCCGCTAGCCGACAGCCGCTCCAACCTCCGCAACTGCCCCACCACCTCGGGCAGCTCGACCAGCAAGTTGTCGTCCAATATCAGAACCTAGGGAGCGGAATGGCGAAAGGGGGAGCGGGTGGGGGCTTCACAGCAGCAGAAGCTTCCACCAGAAGGCCCTTCCACACCCTCGTTTTTCACTTCCTTCCGTACCCGTCCTCGCTGTAGCTGTCACCGCCTCTCCACCAGAGCAACGCAGCCTCCTAATCCCCCGACAGAAAACCCCCCGACACAACTAAAGTTTAAAACGAGCCAAGTACATATACACACACTCACACACTCACTCGCGCACACACGCACGCGCGCGAATCGGGCGACCACACGCGGACGGGCATCCACACGCGGCTTACACTGTGCCCCCCAAGCTACCCACACCGGCCCAAGCTACCCCTGCGAAAGGCGCTATCGGCCCGACGCGCCTTGAGAGACGTAAGGCCCGCGGCTGCGCCCGCCGGCAGGGCCTCCGTGAGCCGGTTCCCCGCCAGCACCAGTCTTTGCAGGGCCGACAGGGAGCCCAGGAAGGCTGGGAGCGCCGACAGCCGGTTGTGGGAGGCGTCTATCACCTTGAGCACCGCCGCGGAGTCCGCTAGGGCGGCGGGCAGCTCCTGCGGGTGGGGGGTAGAAGTGGAGCAGCAGCAGGGGCGGGTGGAGGGTGTGAGGGAAGGGAGACATGGTGATGGCGGTGCGATAACCGTGATATCGGTGTTGGTGATGGTGATGGCGGTGATGGAAAAGGGTCAGGAACAGGTGCAGGATTTTCTACATGTGTCCGTGTGGTAGGGGAGGTCCGCCCGCCCTGGGGGAGGGGGGAAGAAGCGGGATAGAGGGCGGCAGGCAGCTGCGGTGGGAGAGGAGGGGGAGTGTAGAGGTGTTGGGCGGCCAGGACGCGGCGGCCGGGCGCCATGGGGGCCATGGGGAAGTAAGGACTGTGGATTGGGCGGAAGACACATCGCGTCTTTGCTGGGATCACGAAATAATACTGGACAAAGAAGGCTTGTGTAGGAAGTGTCTGGAGTTTGGAGCTATGGAAGGGTGCGTGGGCGGGGAGCGGGAGGCGAAAAGCGCTATGGCTGAGGCCTTCAGGAAGCCCCTGAGTGGGCGTTTCGCGTTATGCACTGCGCACAGCGCGAGAGTGGCGTGTTGCCGAACAAAAGCTTGGCTCGCCATTCCGTGCTAGACATGAGTGCACATTTGCCGTACTACCAACCGATTTACGAGCAAGGTAACCGCCCAATCGATGCATATTCGTGGAGACTGGACGTACGCTTAGGCCCTGGTCCCGAAGACCCACGATGCCCGTCTTCGCCCACGTCTGCTGTTGTCGCAGTTGCACATAGGGCCGTGCACGAGGGTCCTCGGGCTTTCGTCGAAAACAGGCATCCAGACAGTTACCCATTTGCCGCAAGCCTCCAGGAGTACAAGCAGTTGCTACTGATAGCTGGCTACGGGGAAGCTACACCGGCTAAGGACCGAGCAGAAATAGAGGTGGAGGTCCAGTCCATGAACAAGGTTTTTCCGACTATAGCTTACAAAGCAAAATTCAATGGAAGCTTCGATTAATTTTACGATTGCTGGGGCCAAACATGTGTTCCATCGAGTAGAACGCTTGCGACGGAAAATATTCTCAGTATTCCCAATCCGTACAGATACCGCATGCCCTTCTTTCGGCTTTGCATCCTTACAGGATATGCAACATTGATCAGCGCGGCAAGGTTTGCCTAATTGACTTACAAGTACTAAGCGAGCGATTGCTTTAGTTGTAGGTGCGCAAGCGTATTCTCCTTTGAGGCGTATATCTTGTCCGCTCATTAGTATAAAGCATTTCTTAGTATCCGGATACCATGGCGCTTCAATCGATCCGTGTGAGCGGCGCATTTAAGACAAGCCGGGTCAGTCGCCTTGATAATCCTTGCGGGACTCGGCGCGCTTCCCTGTGACAGCTATTCTTCCTGACATAGGTAGCTCCTCGGGCGTCTGTCCTGCCGCAGCGCTCCTGCAGGTCAGAGGCCCTCTTGCCTTGCGCGGTTTGAGACGGCGCGTCGAGCCTCGCTTTAATATCCGCGGTTGCACCGCAGGGCGGCGAGGTTGGTGACCTTCGCTACAGCCGCTAAGGCGCCTACCCTCCCTTATCGTGTGGGCCACGGCTTTGATCTGCATCGGCTGGCTGAGGGATACAAGCTCATCATCGGTGGCATCGACATCCCTCACACGAAGGGCTGCGAGGCCCACTCAGACGGTAGGCTGTGTGGGGCTAAGCGACACCCACCTAAAAGAATCCAAAGGGCTGACGCTTAGAAGGGAAAGAACGGCAGGCCTGCCTCACCCGTCCCCACCTTGCCCCCACCATCGCCAGGTGACGTGCTCCTGCACACCGTCACGGACGCGATCCTTGGCGCGCTCTGCCTGCCGGACATTGGTAAGCTGGTGGTGTAAACCTTGGAAAGCCCCATGATGGAACCAGTTACTGGGCGTCGCAAGCGGTCATTACCAGCACCACTACCAGCACCACAATTACTTTCCTGGCCCAGGCCATCATATGGTTTGTAGATCAGAGACGTGGCATTCTGCCCCAACCGCCTCGTCCACATGTGGATAGCAAGGGGGACTGGTGGCGGTGTCCGCAGCTTCCTGTCCTCCCATCGATGGTGACTACTCGCCCATCGATGTATGAGATGTCCTGTTGTGCTCAGCCACTTGACTTTGGTAGGCCCCGCTGGCTGGGCGAGCAGGCACCGCTCCGGGCCTCTTGTGCCCCATGATGTGATTACAAACGGCAAGGTGATAACGTGAGCTGGCCCCGCCACATAGCAATACGGAGGGGACCCCCGGCCCGTGGGCCCCCAAGGCGGGGGCCCTAACAGATCATACATCCCGTCCCTCTTCACCCATTGCCACGGTCGCTAAGCAGTTCCCCCAATCCCATAGCCGGGATCACACGAACCCTTGGACGGGTCTTTGCGGCTCATGGTTAACGGCTCATGGCGAACGCATGGCGAACGGCAAGGCATAGCACAGCGTGGGCCGCACACGGCATCGCGCCGTCTGGGGCTCCATGGCGGGCTCTGCAGGGCTGTTAGGCCGGCTCTGTACGTGGGAACCGCCCCCCTGGCAAGTATCCAAGTCCCATGTGACCCCCAACCTGCACCCTTACAAGCCAAGCAAAGGTCCAGAGTCCTCTTGGGGAAAGGAAGTGCAGCGCCCTTAGCACCATCCGTGGGAAAGGCCGGGCTGATTTGAGATCACTTGGGGTCCATACACCCACCCACCAGCAGCAGCAGCAGCTGCTGAATCAGCAGCTATCGCACCCGACACACAGGCACCCGGCATCCGGCTTCCAGGTCTTGGCTCCGGAGGCGCTGTGCGTAATCCACCGCGCAATCGCCACCCCTATGTCTCGTTGCTACGTCTCTACCCGGGGGAGTTCTGGGGAGGTTTTTTCCCCCGGGGGTTCCCCCGCCGCGGTGTGTGTTTCATGTATGATCAGCGGCATGTATGTCAATACAAACAAACTGAGCTGCGAGAAGGAAGTGCTGAGGACGTCACACTTGGCACTTCAGTGGGATGCGTGGCAGCGGCTTCTGCGCTGCTGCTGTTCGCCTCGCTCACGCACATATTCTGGTGCTCACACACATCCAGGCGCTGCGGGCCATGTCAGCAACGTGGTCGCATATCAGCGAACACTCCCTGCCAAGCGACTCTCCTCCTCCTTTCCCGCCTGCCCGCCTCTGGTGCTGCACTACCCCGCTGCCCTCTCCTTGGCAGGTCAGTTGTTCCCGGACACCGATCCCAAGTGGAAGGGCGCCCGGTCGGACATCTTCCTTAAGGAGGCGGTAAGGGGGTCTGTGGCGGTGGCTCGGGTGGGATGCGGGCCGTGAGATGGGACGCGGATGAAGGTTTAAACGGTAATGGTAAAGGTTGGTTTGCAGTGCCGTGGGCTGGGACGTGCCCTGGCCCAGAGCAGGGGTTCGCAGAGCCTCCCCTGCAGAGGAGATGCAGGGTGCGCGAGTTTCAAGATGGTCTTGCGGCGCTTTGCTTTTCCCCTCTTCCGGCCGGTCCTGTCCCGCCGGGATACCCTAGCTCCCTTCCCATGCCATGCAAGTAAGCTTCAGAGGCCGTGACCAACCCCACTTCCTGTCCGGCTCTCTTTTTTCGATGCAGCTTCGCGTGAAGCTTCCCCCCGTTCCCCGTTCCACACACATACATACGCACACCTCGCGATTCATATCGTTAACACACACACACACATACGCGCGCGCCGCTTTTTTCCTGCTCCGCAGGTTCGATTGATGGATGAGAAGGGCTATGTCTTAGGTAATCTTGATTGCACCATCATTGCGCAGAAGCCCAAGCTCTCGCCGCATAAGGTACGTGGGCGCGCGGATGTGACAGAGGCAGACACCTTGTGTGCCGTAGGGTTGTGGTGTGCTGTCAGTTGTGTGGGCTGCATGAGGGTGTTGCAAGGCTGCGCCATCAGAAGAGGGGAGCTGAGCTGAGTGCATGTGCGCGTGTATGCCTGTGCTGTGGAACTGGCGTGTACGACACTATGCTGTCCAGCACGCCTGACCTGAGCAGTCAACCCGTGCGTTTACGCGTGGAGCATTGGAGCATGTGTGTATGTATGTATGTACTTGTGTCCCTGTGTTTTTCTACGTGTCATGGCACGCCACTGCTGATATAGCGAAGCAGAACCAGCCTGACCACACATTTTGCTTCTGCTGCCGCCCTTCTGCTGCTGCTCCTTGTCACGCAGGAAAACATCCGTAACAACCTCAGCGCCATGCTTCATGCGGACCCCTCCGTTGTAAACATCAAGGTACGCTGCAGACCGCCCCGCCGCCACCTCGGCCTTACCTGCACACGCCACCTCATGCCGCAGGGCACCCGTGACTCCACCCCAACCCATTCCATCTTAACCCAACCAAACATCCCTACGGCTTTGGAATTCCAGCAGCCCGCGCTGCTCTCCTTCAACCCTCTTATTCGCATATGCGCTTCCGATGGCGCCCCATGACCCGCTGCATGCCATCCGGAGCCTAGCTAGGGGCCAGAAGCCATCCACTCTGTAGCATCTGTAACTGCGTGTCCAGTGATGCGATGCATTTCCCTGAGCTCCAACATTTTCAGCTTCTATTGCCCTCCTCTTGCTTCACCTCACAATTTAGCTGAACTGTTGGTTTATGTCCCCCAAGGTGCACTGCTCCCTCCTGAACACCCTGTTGTGTTGTTGCCTTCGCCCGCTGCCTCTGCCTTTACCTCCATTGCCATCGCCGCCGCCGCCGCCACGTCGCCGCGCTTCAGGCCAAGACCCACGAAAAGGTGGACAGCATCGGCGAGGAGCGTTCCATCGGGTGTCATGCTGTGGTAATGCTCATCCGCAAGGATCTGGCGTGATGTGTGGAGACGCGGTTAGCGGACTGTGAAGGTCGTTAGCGGTTTCCATGTGACATGTGGGGGGCGATACTCGGGGAGAAGGGAAAAGGGGAGAAATCATGAAATGGAGGAATTGGCAGGTGGAGCCCTGGAGGGTCATCCGCGTAGGGTTGTGTGTGTGTATGTATGTGTGTGTGTGGAGAGGGCGGTATGGTTTGTGTCTGCTGGTTTGCGCACTGGCTAGGTGGTATTGGCGACGGAAAATGACAGGTTTTGGTGGTTTCGGAGGAGGAAGTGGCGGCTGCGTGAGACCTACGGGGGAATGGGAGGTCAGTACAACTCAGAGGTACACACTGTAAGAATGTCTGGCACTACCCGGCCATGCAGCTAAGAGGTGCGGTGGAAGATCGGTGGCCGAATGCTGCTGAATGTCTTTTGATCATATCTCCTATGCCCTCCGGGGGCTGAGGCGACGGGTCATCCTCCAGGCAGCCTGTGGAAAGGGAGGCGGAGGAGCTGAAGGGTCTGAAGGGGCCGCTGTTGAGACCCCGCCCTCTGCGACCAGCCAGTTGCAGTGCCCCCCAGCATAAGGATATAGCACGTGCGTGTGTGTGTGTGTGTATGTGTTCCCATGTACCTGACAGGGGCGGGGAGGTCACCGACTCGGGCTTTGCTATGCGGAACGAGGATCCACGCGTTGTGTGAGGAGCGGGACGCAAGCTAAGCGAGCAGTATGTTGCGGCTGTCTAGGGTGAATGGGTTAAGGAAGAGGCGTTTGTGGACGCCATTGGCCATCGGGTGGTTGTGGCAAAGCAGCCATCCGCGCGAAGTGGCCCATAGTTGTAGCCGACAGCGGTATGCACCGCAAAGAGCTTGAACTGGTCCTGCCAGGGGTTGAGGAAACGTGCTGTTGGTAGGGCGGTGGGGGGAAGTGAGCGGGCTTCAGCCACGAGCCTGAGGACCTGTAGGGCGGAAAACTGCCCGATATGCCCCGACATGGGAGCCTCGTGCCTCACTGAATTGCCTAATCTCGGCAGACCTAGAGCAGCAGGGGGGCTATACGGAGAGCAATATCGTGGAATGGGGATTGCGCAGTAGCGTCCAAAGCGTATGACAACGACAAAGTGCCGCGAAGGGTAGGAGAGGGCGTGCTCCAACAAAACTACTTGCTTGGGGGGACGGCAGGAGTAAGCGCTTTGGACGGCTAGTTGCTTCAATAAGCGATTATACCAGATATCATGGGGGTTATAGCATGACGTAATTATCAAAGAGAGCGAAAACGCGTTGGTGACCTGGACTTAGCTTCTGGTTTGTCGCCGTACAAAGCCTATGCCGTATGTGCATATATGAGATGCGGTGCGCAAATGCTGCCCTCAGCCACGAGCGAACGCATGGTGACATGAGGAAGTTGAATGCAGTGGCAGTAGCAGCAGTTGTAGCAGCAGTAGCAGTAACAGCAACAACAACATGGACAACAACTAAAGGCAGGTTATGATAAGAGAGATTGTTGCGTGCAAGGACAGTGATAAAGTGGCTGTAAATCCATAGTTCAGCTAGTTTTTGCATTAGCTTTTACGGTTGCTTGAAATTAGTAGCCAAGGAGAAAGGTATACGAGGCCTCCGGCGAGTCAGCCATGGCTTCGTACCATTGAAAGTGGTCACTGCTTGTCACGGGGGACAGCAAAGAAAAAGTGCTGCCAGCTGCCGCCAAGCATGCCTCAAGACTGCCTCTTATTTGATTGGTTTGGATGGATTCGCCGCGGGGTTCCCGCATGTAGGGTGAATCTGGCAAAAGGAAGGCACACGTTCATGCAACTTCCTGCCCGTTAGTCGGAAGTCTGGCTGCCATGAAAGGGCGGAGATAGCATCATACGCTTGTGATGCTTTGAGATAGATGCACGGTATCGGAAGGCTGGTCCTATTACCGTCAGTTGCATGAGCGCAATGCATGTCGTACCCTTACATGATTTAGAAAATGTCCTCGTATCAGGAGTTCTTACGGCGTGCACATGGAAGCCGAGTTCACCGGGCTGTACTGTTTTCCTTACTCAATATAACCCTTTGATTTCTAACATTTACGAGTCCTGGTCTTCAAGCAGCGACCTCGTGCCACCATGGCTCGGCCACGGTTGGTGTTGGCCTTACTTGTAGCTCTTGTTGGCCTCGCCATAGCTGCTGATGACACCACAAAGGCGTCACCAGAAGCTTCAGCTTCAGCTGCTGGGCCTAAAACTGCCACCACGACCGTACAAGTCATCACCCTGGCACCAGCAGCTACGATTTCTAATAATGATGATATTGATCCGACAGGTCAGCGATGAATCGAGGTCGCGCGAGGAGTAGGGGCCTCACTTGCTTGTAACGTGTCGTCGGTTGCTTTTACTTATAGGCAACTGCCTCGAAGAGATAAAGCTTCACTGCGAAGGAGTTGATGTTGGCGAGGGTAACCTTGCGGATTGCGTCAGCGCTTTGATAGCCGAATCTGAACTTCAGGATGCCGAGTCAGGTATGAATACAGGGATGAAGCCCTTGAGTTGATCACGATATGTGTATGGCTAGGCAAACCTCCACTTCATGCGGGATGAGGGATGCGGTGGCGGGCTGCTAAGGGTGGGTCGGGTTCGGTTGCGGGCCGGTGGGCCGGAGGGGCGTCGTGGAGTCGTGGAGTCGTCAGCCTTCACAGCAAGACTCCTTCTGACGGTGCAGCGTGGATTACCCAGATGGCTCTGCTGCGTACCTGTAATCCTTTCCTGGCCTTCAGCGTTTACCTACCCCCATACCATATCATCATAGACGGTAGCAGCTGGTGGTGGGGCTGCGCTCGGTCAGCTGCTTGTGGCACAGGCGCCGCATTCATTCCTATCCCAAGCTTGTTTCTTCCATCACTCTCCGCATGCTTGCTGTTTACGTTCGTTGCTGCTCTATTTCCCCACCCCCACCTTTCTGCGATTTAGACGGGGACCCTCCGAGCGTCAGCGATGCTTGTCGAGAGGAGGTGTACCAGTACAAGATTTCCCGCAATACTAACATCAACAAAAACATTCCCTTGGGTAAGTGGGGCAATTTGGATGTGGGTCAAAAACACTGGGGCCATTCATTGAACGGTCGGGGTTCGTACCTGGGGTTACGTAGGTGCTGGGGTTACTGGGGTTACGCAGTTAAGTTGGGGGGCGTCAAGCCATCGGTCCATGAGCCCTTACAGCGTGCAGAGTGACATAAAAAGGACCAACTATAGCACTTTTTGCCTCTGGTCTTGGGTACTTGCTGCTCGTGAGGAAAGCCATTCATGAAAAGGTGATGGTACTCAGTGCCATTAAGGTACGTTCCAACGTTTGTTCTTGGCGTATTGATGCTCCTTTGAATTGCAGCTGCATTGGTGTAGCACTGCATCAGACAGTCGGCTGTCAGCCAACCATTGTACAGCAAAAGGGGAGGCTAGGCATTGCATAGGTGTGTGCGTTCATTCGCACCTAGGTGAGCAGTTGCTAGGCTATCCGAATCTGGATGCCGCGTAACCACGGTCCTTTATCCACATGATGCCTTATCACCGGTAGCATAAATGTTACCTTCAAGGAAGCTGGAAGGAGTTGCCAGTCTTCTGGGAATATCTTTTCCAGCTAGCCTGGCTTGGCAGCACCTAGCCCGCACGCAAAGAAGTCTTAAGGGGGATTTGCAACGGGGGTCTGGGGACCTTCCAGAGCAGCACCTGGCAGCAGGACCACATCGCGATCGCATCGGTCTTCAAGCGCCATTATGTGCCTCGGTGCACACAACACGGCCGTGAGCCCCCGCTACCTCCGCTACGCTGCTGTATCGCAGCCAAGGCATGCAAGGTCGATGCGGAAAGCCACTGCAACAACACGTGGTTCTTCGGCTACACGACTGGCAAGATTATAACTTGCCTTAGGTGGGTATGGACAAGGATTTTGAGCTTTTGACGCAGCGCACGGGTTTTATTCGCGCCTTGGTGTTGGCGCGTCAACTGGCGTCAACGTAGCGCGGTAGGCGCTGCATCATGTTTACACGACCAGACGACCAATCTGACAGGTTGCTCCTGCGCTCCATGCAAAGTTTGCAAGCATTCGCACACAGCCTGCTGTCACCGGTTTGGTTCATCCACATTGTCGACCCACATTGTTATTATGCTTGTAACACGACAAGGCGTCTAGCGTCCGCCTGGTTTGCGAAGATTATAATCGGCCGGCTTGCTAGTTCGCTTGGTAGTTAATGTATGTTACACCTTCTGGAGTTGCGGTACTCCCTAAGGGTGTACCCTGGGGGCCCGTGCCTGGACCGCTGAGGGGGCTCAAGAGCCCTGAGGGGCCCGAGGCTGGGCTGAGAAACGTCCTGGAGGTACCTTACATGCTGCACATGGGTTGCAGCCCCTGCGCAAAGATGATGGCCATCTGACCCACATTGTCTCCTTTTCGGAACACACGCACGTGAGAAAAGCTCGGAATCCTTGAGCCAGCCGTCGTCGCTTTCTCGGTGCTGCTGCGCAGGGGAATTAAGGAAATGCTGGCGCCGGCGTGCGCCAAGCAGATCTTCAAGCTGCAGGTGGACGCTGCGACGGACTTCCGCGCCGACCCGGAACTTTACGAAGCTTGCAAGGACGACGCCACGACGCTGTGCGAGGGCGTTAAGTTTGGCGGCGGCCGCGTGCAGGCTTGTCTGGTGAGGAACGGCCATTAGTCGGTCGGGGCACATGGCAGCGGCGGTTCAATCGGCTATCCGTCGGGCACTCTGGGTTGCTGTGAGGATGCTTGGGGAAAGCCCCGAGCAGCTTTTGCATACCAGCGCGTCTGTGGCACCTGCTTTTAGTATCTAGCGAGCCTTGTTTAAAATGCAGAGGTATATATATACATATATATGTGTGTGTATGCATGCGTATGTCTGTGTGCGTGTTACATGGTCGTGGGGGTGTGTACCCCGTACGTGACCGCCCAATACGAGCCGAGGGCTCAAGGGACGCCAGATCGCCTATAAGCAACATCCTGCCAGCAAGCCTGTGCTTCAATCCCATGTTCAATGTGGCTATCACTGCCGCAGCAGGGGCCACACCCGCTCCTCCCTAGGTACATAACGCCGTCCCTTGCGCGCTCTGTTCGCCGCCAACGCCCAACAGCAAAGCCTAAACTGCAGAAGCTTACAACTTGCTGAACGCGGGATAAATGCTGTGATATGCGGGGCCACATCCTTCCTGTCCGCTTGCTCAGCCACCAGACCCATCCCATGCTTATATCTCACAATGTGGATTCCCGGTTGCTTACCGTCTGCTGGGTACACGTCTGGCTGGGCATCTAGACGCGTATGCTTCCAACCTCTCATCAACCGATCGTTGAACTGCGATACCACACCTTCCGGTAATGACCTGTTCATTAGCCATTCCACTCGTTCATCTGCCTCACGTAGCCCTCGAGGGGCCTCTTTCCATACGTCGTGCCCCAGAAAACTCAGAAAACGGAGGACTAGTGACCCCCATCCGCCCTCTTCGGAGAGAGCCTCTACGATCTCCTGTCGCAAAACTTGGTGTGCCACAGACCCACGCTGTAAACGGTCACGGTTCCAAAACCTCATAATCTGCTTGGAAACGTGGTGGTGTAGAGGTGGCCGTGACAATTCAGCGAACAAGAGGCGGATTCATGTACATCGCTTTACGAAATCCAACAGTCATGTCACTGCCTGAAGGCAACTAGCCTCGTGGCCGTGTGCGCGCTGTGCCGTGGCGACTGCGTGGGCCATTGATTGGAGTAGGAATGCCTAGAAGGAATTCGCCTGGGGACATGTACCCAATGCATCGCGGGTTCAGCATCCGGGGTATTGGCTGCCTTCGCAGAGGGACAAGCGCATGCAGCTGTCGTGGAGGTGCGAGGAGCAGCTGTTCCGGCAGGAGGTGGAGGACTCAGACGACATCCGCTTAAGTGTGCGGCTCTACACGCTGTGCATGCGGGAGAAGCGCAAGTTCTGCATGGACGTGGAGCCCGGTGGGTGCGGGTGCGGAATCGCGGGCTCATGCTCCGGTGCACCCACGTGGCTCATGCTGCAGTTCACAAACTGCCGAGTAGCAGGCAGCCTTCTGGCTAAGTACCTAAATAGGAGTCATTACGGGGTGGTACTCGTCAGATCAATGGGATATGGAGCTCTGCGTATTACTGAGGTCAGCAGCATCGATACGGATTTCCTGGAATTGCCAGGTGGTTGGAATTTTTCGAGGTGTTGTCCCTGTTCCCCCGTCTCTCCCTGTTGCATGCGCAGGTGCTGCCAAGGTGAAGGACTGCCTGGAGGAGCACCGCAACGAAGATGGCTTTGGCAATCAGTGCCGTGAAGAGGTCAACAAGATGATCGAGGCGCGTGTGCGTGACTTCCGTCTGGACTCGCGGCTTCGCAAGAAGTGCGAATCGGACATTTACAACATATGTGCTTACCTGGGCGAGGTTGATAACATAGACATTGCGGACGAGTCGATCGTCAATTGCCTACAGGTGCGTGTCGCGATGGAAGCGGACATGGCTTTACGGGCATGGATGTAGTTGTGGGTGCGGCTATTGAATGCCGGTGTGGAGGAGACAGATCGCGTGGAGCACATCTTAACCGCGACTTGGCGCGGAGCGTCCGAACAAGGTCGACGTGTTGCACAGCCGGCATACGCGACGAAGGCAGCTGGGTGGCCGGCAGCGCACAGCCAACAAGGACCCTTTCCTTATTAAGGAGAGTCAAGCCGTCCTTTGACCACGTCTGTTGTGGTTTAAGGAGCCGCGAGCACATGTGCTCCACAGAGGCAGCGACGACGTTTCCCTCCTTTTTCACTCTTTTCTCGCAACCCCTGGCATAGCTCTCTCGGCACTTGCGGGTACCTTGCGCAGGATTACATGAAAGAGATCCAGGACAACGATTGCCGTGCGACGGTGAAGAAGTACAAGGAGCTTTCGGCGGAGGATATTCGCTTTAATGTTCCCTTGGCGGAGGCATGTTTTGAGGACCGCCAGCGTCTGTGCGCTAACATACCTCCGGTGGGTGCTAGCTCGCGGCTGCCGGGCCGTGTGGTTTTTCGACGTCCATTTGTTTCCACAGCATGAGGGACGCAGGGGTTGCATGGCTGGGTTGAGTATGCACGTTTAGGGAAAATGTCGGTGCCGTCGGTGGCTTACGTGGGCGCGTCTTCCTGCGGGTAGCGGCCACTGCCGGTACGTAAGCGTATCCTTAACGGACAATCGGCGTGTAGAATTTCCTTTTCCCTCCTTGGCCGCGGGGCCCAATCTCGGCCGACCTGCCCGTGTGCAATGCCGCTCATTCGCTTAGCGCCCAGCGTTTTTCGCCGTATGATACGCATGACGTGATCTCCCATGTGAATTGTCATGACAGGGCTCGGCACGTGTACTCCGCTGCCTGACTGGGAGCCGCACGAAACTCTCGCCCTTGTGTCGCGCAACGCTGTTCGACGAGGAGATTCGTTTTTCCGAGAATATTGACTTCCAGTACCCCATGAAGGTGAAGCGGTGGCGCGGTGTATGCCCTGGTACTTGTTTCCCTTTGGAGGTTCGGTGCGAGGTTCGGTGCGAGGTTCGGTGTGCGTCCCGGGGTTCCTTTTTTCTCTCCTGTACGCGTCGGTCCTTGATGTCAGTGATATGAATTTGTAAAGTCTCCAGTAGATACCGTTATTGGCCTGTTCGGATACTGGTGTTGTTGCCTGTTCTCTGGTATACTGATTTACTCGACTCGATTGCGTCTATTGCCCCGGCCTTGGCTCTTTGCAGACTGCCTGCGGGCAGGAGCTCGAACGCTACTGCAAAGACGTGCCGCACGGCGAGGCGCGTGCTATCCGTTGTCTACAGGTGAGGTTTAAACGGGATGAAGGTTTTAAGGATGACCAGGTTATGGTTGTTATGATGTTTTAAATTGCTGACCGAGTGCGCTGTTGTCCACCTGTGAAACTGGGAAGGTTCGTTGTGGGAGATGCGCAATGTGACAATTTGGCGCGCAACAAGGTGGCAGCTCAAGTGCGCTCATGTCACGGTTGGCTGAATGCCCACCTTGGCTAGGAAGAAGTCAGGATGCCACGGGATTATTCTTGGACGATGTCTGACCGCCGCACGGCAATGCTTGGCGCAACATAAAGGGGCGGGACCCCGTCGCGCGTGCGCGCGCGTGGTTGGGTTGCACAACATACGGATTGCTGTAGCTCCTTTCGAGCCGGTGTCGTGCCCTGATGGCGTCCAGGGATTCAGGACCTCCCCGGATATCTGTCTCCGCATTACACAACGACTAATGGATGCCCTCGTGAGATTTTGGTGGTGACGTGCGTGCGCACAAGCTGCGCTGTGCACTTGCCTCTGTCGTGGCATTTGAAGGCAACGTTGGTCGCTAAGTCCCATGCAACTCTTAACTGCTTTTGCCCAAGAAATATTGCTGTGCACATGCTCGCGCGCCGTACGCCAACGCTTATAGTATCTTGTCCAAATGGACGCAGGACAACAAGGCCGATCCGGACTTTGGCGTGGAGTGTCGCAAACAGGTGCAGCAGTACGAGAACGAGGTGTCCACTGACTACCGCCTCAATTACCGCCTCAAGAAGGAGTGCCGGGACGATATCGATTCGCTCTGTTCCTCGGTGTGCACGGCGGACGACGGCACGGTGAGTGTTGACCCTGTGCTCCGCCTTAACGATACATCGATTCAACTTGCTGAGAGTTCTTGTTTTCTGCTCCATCCCCGCCGCCGCCGGGACAGATATGCGGGGGCACCGTGTTGCGTTGCCTGACGGAGCGCAAGGAGGACATCAAGAGCGAGAGCTGCCAGCGGGAGGTGCTGTACTTTGAAAAGATGGAGGTCTCCAATTTTAACAACGACGTCATCCTGGCGGCTGCTTGCCGCAATGATGTGCAGAAGTTCTGCTCCACGATCGAGCCAGGTGCGAAGGTGGAGGAGGAGAAGTGGTCTGGAGTGAAAGGGCCAAGCGCGCGGCAAAGGATGGGCCACGCGTTTGCAATGATTCGGAATGCTGTCCTGCGCCAACGTGGCCATGACTGACTTGCGGCGCTGTGCCCGTTTACGAACTGCTAGGGTGACTGGCTGACTGAATGAGTGCTGGGGTTTGACTGGAATTTGAAAAAGAGGCCAGGGGTTGGCAAACTGGAAATTTGGGCTTGCAATGCTGCTGCAAATTTGCGCCCAAATGAAGCTCAACAGGTGCGCGCGGGTGAGAGCGGCAAGGAGGCTACGCTAACGGGCCAGATGCTCGAAAACCGGAGGTCCCCGCGAGCGTGCGGGCTCCTTTTGTCTACTGGCATAAGAACTTCCTGCCGTGCGCTTGTCTTAAACCGGCAACAACCGATGTTTGATTAAGGTCCAGTCCTTATGTTCCATTCCTGGTTGAGTACTCTGCCACGTGCTGTCCTATGGCAGGTGAGGGTCGCGTGCACGAGTGCCTCCGCTCCCACCGGGCTAACCTGACTGAAGCCTGCCGCCGCGAGGAGCTGCTCCTGGAGGAGGAGGAGGCTGAAAACGTGGAGCTTAGACCTGGGTTACTGCGCATCTGCCGCAGCGAGCGCCGCGTATTTTGCGGCAGCGTGTCACCAGGCCAGGCGCGCGTGTTCCGCTGCCTGGCCGAAAAGATTTCGGACCCTGACTTCGGAGAGCCGTGCCGCAAGGAAATCACTAGCAAGCTGCTGCGCCGACAGGCCAACTGGAAGTTGGACCCTACGCTCCGCAAGGCGTGCAGGTGGGCCAGCTATGGTATGGCAAAGCGTCTATAGACGTCTAGGCATGTTTGTTGAGGGAGTCTTGGGGTTTCTGTGGCAGGATTGCACATGAAGCGCAAACCGGTAGAGCATGGCTGGTGATAATAGCGTTAGCGGAAATTACGATACGGGAAGAATTTGGGAGGGGGGAGAAGGGTGCCGGACTTGACACTCGACCGTGCAGTGGATATTTTTTCAGTCAGCATGATACGCACACATGCAGAGGAGCTGCTCTTCCCACCCGGCCTTACCTTTCTCTGCCAAATAGTGTTGGGACTTCGCCAAGCACTATTAGGCACTTTCTGCCTGGTCTTTCCCAGCAGCACCCGTATTGCGTGCACCCTTCTGCTTCAGGACATCCGTATCCACATTGTGCGCTGCGGAGGATGCGGCCAACAGCGAGGAGGGCCTGGTGTACAAGTGCCTAGCGAACCACTATATGGACCTGGACGAGGCCTGCCAGAAGGAGCTGGGCCGCGCAGTGCACATGGCCTTCTTTGTGTGGACCGAGGGCGCCATCCTGACCTCGGACTGTGACGAGGACGTCAAGGCGTTGTGCCTGTCCGCACGTCCCAGCATGGCCATGACGCCGGGTGCCGTCGGCCAGTGCCTTGCCGCACAGGTGGGTCGAATGGATTGTTGATTGATGAGATGAAAGGTTTTGGCAGGGGGCAGTCTGCATTTTCGCCTCCTACTGACAACCTGCCCGCTTGTGAGCAGAAGGGAATCGGGCAGGTGCCGGGAGGAAAGTGGCAGGAGAGCTTTGCTTGATGGCTGCCACCGGGTCGCAGCCGGATGTTATCTGTATTCCTCCGGCTTCTGACGGGGCCTGCCTTACATGATTGCTCGGGTACACGGGCACAGTATAGCAACGCAGCTGCTTGCAAGTAGATTCCGGGACCCTGGTCCCTCGGGTGCAGCCGCACATCTTCTCAGACTCTTGACGTTCTCCCGCCTCCCGCGCCGTATTGTCTGTACTGCTCTTCGTCCGGACGGTTATGCAGTTGGAGGAGGGCTCCAAGCCCGACGCCGACCTGACTATCCCGCGGCTTTCGGAAAAGTGCAGCGCCTTGGTGGACGTTGCGGAGCCGCCGAACATGAAGCAGGCCTTTGAGGCGTCGCTAACAGTGGCACTGCTGCAGTCGCAGCTCTCAGCCGTGGAGGCGTCTACCGGGCTGACCATGCTGCAGCGCGACAACCAGGGCAACGCGCAGGCGCTGACGTTGACGGGCTGGACGGCGCTGCTGGGCATTGCTTCAATGGTGTTATTGGTGCTGTGGGGGATCAACTACGGGTATCGCCAGTATCGTGGAATGCCCCAGCAGGCGGGCTACACCTTGGTCGTGAAGGGCAGGGGCAGTCGGTGATGGGGTTGGATGGAGCACAGCTCTGTTCGCTTTGATATGTCCGTGCTGTACTAGCGGCGTTATGCAAGTGGTGTTCTTGTAGATGGTGGGCATTGGAGTAAGGGACAAGGTGTTGGTGTTGGTTATGTGGCACAGTCGTGATAGCGGGAATTGCACCACCTCATCTTGCGGGGTGAGGGTGTAACCGCATTGAGTCGCAACGCTTACTGGTTTGCAGGACAGGGCAGTATGGGGAGGGGGTTAGAGACGGACGAGAACTTATACCAATAGGATTGTGAACTCGCTGAAGCGTAGGTTATTTACTGGCCGCATGGTCTTGCTTCGTAGGATTATACGTATTTGTGGTATCCTGTGAGGCCGGCCAAGCGCCCATCACTGACGCATAACAGAGCGGGATTGGGCGACTGGTGAAGAGGCGCCAGCCGTCCTTGCGTCCTGGGCCATCATAATGCCCACTCTTTGCTCTAACGTGCTCACCAGTGTAGGTTGGCAAGTCAAGTGGGTCAGGTAAATGAGGCAAGGTGGGTTTGAAGTGAATGGGTAGACGCTTGTACGAGTACCGCACGTGGGCAACGTGCCGGGGAAGATTAGCCGAAGACTTTTTTTCACTTGTGTCGTTATGTGAGAAGTGGACGAATGTCTTCATAAAGTTCGACACGGCCTGGATATCGCATGACCATCGCGATAGGACGGGATAAGGGGAGATGTGCTTCGTGATTTACGGATGGAGTGATGGCCTAGCCGGCGAGAGCCGACAAATCTGTGCCGAGAATTGGCGCGGTCCTTGGCCGCGCTGGAATAACGCTGTGTGCGTGCGCAAAAACAGGGCACATTGCTCGACACGAGTTTGAGATATGGACGCGCTTACTAGGTAGTTGCGCTGTGTCACCATCCTGCATCTTATACAAATCGATCGATCGTTTTCTGCAACTTCCTGGGAGCCTCATGGCATTTGTTTAGTCTAGGGTGCTGAGGTCCCTTTTTGTGTACGCACGCAACTGGGCAGTGTGGCCCCGACGATAGTTGTACCATCGACGACATCCTCAGCATGTACATGCATGCGGCCAGTACGTATATACCCTTGGTTACGTACCTTCTCACAAACGGGGACGATTCTACTATAGGAAGGTGGGGATTGGGCGCGGTGCGGGTGCAGAATTGCTAACATAGCGAGCCGGCAGGTTATCTCATGGCCCCAGGTCCATGAGATTTACCTGCCACCTGGCCGGCATGGAGGATTGGAAGGGATGTCGCTTTGATATCGCTGCGTCCAGATTGCCTACGGGCTTCGTGCTGAAGCTGAGGTAACTTGTAAAGTACATTCCTCACACAGGCCAAGAAATGCCTTCCGCCTAACCGCCTTCAACCAGCATAGCTGAAGACCAAAACTGCAAAGCCTAGGTCTCCTCGGTACGCCAAGCAAGCTCCTGCCGTGGTGTGCACTCACCCAATTACATCCGCCGTAGCATTGCAAGCCCCCGCGCAGCGGCCTTCCGAAGCCGTCCCAGCCACTGGGGCCGCCCTACGGAGAGAAACCCTAAATCCCCTAAATTTTGAGCACCTACGACAGATCGCACATGTAAACACTGAGGCTTGACCTTTCGACCTTGCAGGCACATGGACGACGTGGTGTCACTCATGAGGGATCCTAGTTTGGGAGGGAAATTGAGAAAGCAATGTGCGATAGATGATATTGGGGTTTTCAGGGAACATTTTGCTTTGCTGTTCAATGCGGGTGTTGGGGAGACGGGGCCTGGTGGTGCGAATCGGCTTGACACAGCCCTTGTCCAACAGACCGTGTAATACATGTGACAAATCCCGCATGTACACACCTTAAGAACAACGATACTTTGTTTTGCCTGCTTGCCGTGAACATACCGAGCCATTGAGTCGCTCTCCACACATAGACCCGTTCCCGAAACCAGAAATACCCTTTTTGCCCAATGTCTGCTCCACACATCTGCCATCGAATGCAGAAATAGAGGAGTAAGAAAATCTCAATGGGGCTCCATCGTCACGATGTGATGTTACAAGCTCGCATAGAGCCAGGTACCTCATGGTTCGGAAGTCAAAGCGAAGGCCAAAAGCGTTGGGAATCCGCAGGTTTAAATTATGATTTAATTCTAAAAGGTGCATGTAGAATTGATCTCAGCAGCAAGGGCAAGCCATCTCCTGCGGTCTTTCCTGCCGGTGTCCGTGTCGGTGTCCAACGGGACGAGAGGACGACGAGAAGATGGGAGCCTTATCCCCGGTGTGAGCAAATTGGAGTATTGAGTTAATGACGTGCATGTCAGTCCTACCCATGTTACAAAGTAAGCCCAGTGCTTTAGGCTAGTCAGACAGTGCTCTTTATCTTCGTACAGGCTAACTATGCAACGTTGCAGCAACACATGATGGGATAAGCAAAACAGTGATAATAAAAGGGAATATGTTGTTACCTTCTGGGGGTTCTTCATGGGTACCACAGGAAGCACCACTGGGTGCCGGAAACATGTATGAGGGATACCGCTGATGCAGCTGACGAAAACTTCAATATAATACTTAAATTTTTACTGAAGCATCAGATGGCTGCATAGCTCCGCTGGCCTGCATTAAACTACCTTCCTGGTTGTAGTTGTACGGCACGGCATTGGTGTTGCGGGTATGGTTATGCGTAACTGGATCTTCCTAACTTTGGAAAAGTACCTGACGACGGAAAGCGTAATATCCTGTGCTTGATTCGTTGGGTTCCTGTGCAGACGCGGGCTGAGAATGTTGCACGCATACGTCTTAGTGGCATTGCTGATCTGCCACCAGGCGTCATCTCAGCCCTTAGATAAAATTGAAAACCTTTTTAAATGGGTGCGTGATCTGGGCGGAGAGGTAAGTTTTTTTACGAAAACGCTGTGTGTGAGGAAGTTATGTGGGCCGGTCAAGATATGCATGCTGACTTCCGCAGATCCACCTGGAAGTGAAAAACAACAGGCATGGTGTGCGTGGAGCGTTTGCAACGAAGTCGTTCGCCGAGAACGACGTCATTGCTGCCATTCCATCTGCTACCATCATGAACACGGGTTCATTCAATGAGAGTTTCGCAGTGAGTAGTTGCCTGCGTGCTCAGGACCCTGCACATAAGGAAGTAGCTTAGGCCCCGCAACCTGCGCAATGTTTGCCGATGTAATGCCAGACTATGAGGACCCTGAATTATAGACTCCCATTTTATTGCGATATTCAGGTGCCGACTCTCACGGTGCTGCGCGAGCTGAAGGACCCGCACAGGTGCGTCTGTTTTCGTCGTTATGTTGTTCATGTCGTCCATGCGCTTCGTAAAAGTCCATCGCGGACCTCCTGCTTACGCAGTCGTTTCAAGCCATATGTTGACATGTGGCCCAAGCCCGATGAGCTCGTTAACTCCTGCAACATGGACCTCAAGTATGCGCCCATGTGGAAGAGCGCTTACTGGGTAGGGCAGGGTTGTACGGCTGCCTGTTCGCTGGGTAGGCCGAGACTGAAGGCCATGCCGTACATCATGTACGTCAGGGTGGTGGGAATGCCAATCTAGCGCACGTCTACTGCAGCAGGTTCATGAAAAGCGAACGTCTCTGCCTCCAACCGCTGCCCGCGAAGGGGGATATGCTAACGTGTTGGCTCCCAGATCACCGGGGCATTACAGTTTTGTTTTACTCTACTTCTCTTCCGCATGGCCGTTAAGAGGACAGGCCTCGACAGGCAACGTCCTGCGCTGGGTCATCACCGCGTCACCCAGTGGGTGTTGCCGCCCGGAGGAGCTAGGGGAAAGGACCCTAGGGGCCAAGCCCTTTCTCTCCCGCGCGCACACACGCGCGCACACACGCACACACACACGCACGCACATAACGCACACACGCACGCACAACCCTCCCCTACTCCGCCGCGCTCCCCCTCAGCACCCCTACAAGCGGCAGCTGGAGGGAGAGAGAGCGGGTTGGTTCGCCCGCATCCGGGACGAACCGGGTCCTGCTGCTGCTGCTGCTGCTGCCGATCCCACCATATCACATCACAGCATGCTACCACCACATCCACATTTCGATGTCCCCTACCAATTTCCCCCCACCATGCCGCACCCAACCCCACCCACCTACCCTCCGCCCCCCCTTCTCGCCGTCAGGAGAAGAACATGCGCGACTGGGATCTGCACCTGCGCGCCTTGCTGGCCGGAGAGCTGGATGCCGATCTGGAGTACACCATCAAGGAGATGGTGGGCAACGCTGAGGTTACCCTGGATGACCTCAAGTACGCGTGCGCCATTGTGGGTACCCGTGAGGGGGGGTTGAGGGGGATGAGATGGCACTAGTGGGGTGTGTTAGTGGGGTGGGAGGGGATGTGAAGTATTGGGCTCAGTGCAGATGGGGGTGAGGTGGCGGCCCGGCGACTGCCGCCTTCAAAACACGCCCCAGTAATCCTCGAGAGAGGGAGCGGGAGGGAGGGAGGGAGAGCTTAGCGGCGTATGCGATGTGGAGTAGTATCACGTCGATGGGGGCGCACACTTCCCCTCTCCATCCCGCCAATTCCCCAACTCCCCCCCTTTGAAGCTGCAATTCCGAATCTCTCTCCCCAAGTAGTGTGTGTATGTGTCTGCGTGTGTTCCTGTTACATATCGATCCGGGTCTGACGCTGGTCCGGAGGGGCACCTACCCGTACCTGTTGAGTGTCTCGCTGCCTGACAGTCTGAACAGTCTGGTGGCATTCGGTTTAGGGGTATGGCTCCAGTGGCGGTTCTGGACATACATACACACACCCACCGGGGGGGGGTTGCCGGTCCCCTTGCACTTGGCGCGCCACCACCGCCATCGCGGTAGAGCAAGAGCGGCCCCCCGTGTGGTCCTCCTTCCCTTCCGCCGCGTGCAGTCCTCCACGCGGTACGTGTCGTCGCTGCGGCGGCGGCGGCTGCTGATGGCGCCCATCTTTGACCTGGCCAACCACTGGCGCAATTGCTCGTCCTCTCTGAGCGCGTACGAAACCGGAGACTTCCTGTACTTCATGGCTGGGGAGAACATCAATGCTGGTGATGAGGTGTGTTTGGGGGGTGGGGTGGGGGCTGGAGTGGGAGGGGTGGCGTGCCGAGGTGTGTATATGTACGTATGTATGTATTCGGGTGTACATGTACATGGGGGAGGGTCTATGCGCAACTGAGCCGGCCTCAACCCAGCCCATCCCAGTCCTGCGGTCCCCTACTCCCTCCTCCCGTCACCAAAGGGGGGGAGGGATTATCATCGCCTACGTGGGCTTGTTCTGTGTGTGACGAACTCGGGCGGCTCCTGTGTGTGTGTGTGTCTGTCTGTTCGTCACCTGCTCTGTTGCAGGTGTGCTACAGCTACGGCTCTCTGCGGGATGACTACGCAGTGGCCCACTACGGGTGGGTGGTGGCCGGGAGGGGTCCTCTCACCTCTTGGGGCATCCGCTGGGGGGGACCTTCCCGCGCGGAACTGGGTACCTGGAGGGGTACATACCTGCGTGCTATGTGAGGTAGGGGGCATTTCCCTCTCTCATGCAGCGCCACGGGCGGCCTGTCCAGCAGCGCGCTTTTGACGTACGTACATACATACGTACAGACATGTTGCTGATCACAACGTCCACGGCTTTCCTCCACGGTTTGCCATTGCGGGTAGCCAGTCCTCCCCGTCCCGCCGTACGTTTACGGACCGAGGTGATTCGCCGCCGTAGTGCCTCCAGCTGCTGCCCCCTCTCCCCCCCCCCTTCCCACCACCACCACCGCTGAGCCCCCGCCAGCTTCCTGCCGGACCTGGAGGACCCGCCGCGTCTGGCCCTGGTCGACACTCCGGACTACAACCCCAACAAGCCGTACAGCCACGATGAACCGCCCTCGGAGGAGCCCTTCGATGGTGGGTGGTTTGACACACGGCACGCGCAAGGCCCGCACCTGTACACCGGGGGGGAGTGCGTGCGTGCGGGGGTGTGCTGTGCTGTGGCGCCACTACGCCGGGCGGGGAGAGCGCCTGTCCGTCCGTCCGTTCTCGTTCACGTGACAGCGATTAAAATCATGGTGAAGGGGAGCTCCGCTACCTACTGCTCAAACAAACCCCGACCTCTGAGGGGGGAATCGGAGGGGCCAGGAGTAGCGGCTGCCTGGGGCCCTCGCTCCCGCCTTTGCCGGCTGCCCTGTCACGGACAGGCTCCCCCTGCACCACATCACGGCATGCACCTGGCGCACCCCAGATCCTCCGGAGGAGGAAGGAGACGCAGATACATACATATATACATATGTACGTACATACATACATTCTATCATACATACAGCTCGGGATGACTCATCGAGCTCCCGGTCGCCCTGGTCCTGGACACGTGCTCTTTGAGGTTTTCATGCACTTTCTGCCCATATGAAGAACTCCCTGGGTGAGACTTCGTTAATGTTAGGTGACCAGCGGACCTAGTAGCCGTTTCGCTGGTGCGCTACTCCCCTGTGGGGAACACTGCTTAGTGCCGGCAGTCGTATCTCACGCGGTCTGATTCGGGGGCGGAATGCACGAAGCTAACCAGCCGTGTGCATATGGCCTCCCCGCGCTGTGTTTTGGTCCTGGGGGCCCCTGGCTTTTAAGCCTACACTGTGGGCCCACAGTGTAGTCAACCTCATACATACATACGTACATATAGACATGTTTACCCGTCTCCATTTTCTGCTATAGCTGCCAGCACAATGTCCAACTCCGCGCGCGCCCTCAACCCCGGTTTGTGTGTGTGTATGTATGTGTATGTTTAGGTACCCCTGCTGAGCTACGTGCGGAGATGGAGCGCCTCCAGCTCATCTACAACGAGATCAAGGCCACGCCGGACGTGCTTCCGCCCACACCTAAGGGCCAGGACTACGTGTACGACCTGTTGAAGGCGCTGGAGGAGCGCCGACTGAATGCGCTGGCCTATGAGATTCGGCGCATTGCGGGACTGCTCAACGTTAAGGCTGAGCTGTGACGCGGTTGAGCTGCTGTACTGCTACTTCAGGTGTGTGGAATAGTGCACTAAGCGGCTATGTGCTGATTCCGTAGTAATCTGGACACAGGGCGTCCTTGCGGATTCATTTTTTAGTGCGTCATGTTGTAACCGTATGTGGCCTCGATGGCTCGGGGGGAAGAGAGCGGATGGGGAGGTGGCGGTGGGAGCCGCGAGTGCAGGCTCTGGGTAACTTGGTGTTTTGCGTAGTGGCTCCTGGGGAGGTGCGGAGGCAGCCTACCTGCGTCCAGGAGCCCAGAGCCCGCAAATCAGCTCTGTGTTGATCGGCATTTTTTAATGTAGGACAGAAACTGATTGCTGTTGTGAATGCGAGCTGACAGGACTTGAAGAGTAATTAGCAAACACGGAAGAGGGTACGGGGGCACGGTGTGGCCTTCTGGGGTTGCATCTGTGTGTGCCTTGGGGGGGGCCGTATTACTCACCTAACACTTAAAGCCTTGTTGCCACCAATGTAAGGTGGGGGGGTTGGTGGTCTCAAAGGGGCCTTGCTGTGAGGCTTCGAGGCATCAAAACGTTTGGCGAGCAAATAAATAGACTTAGTGAGGGCGGATGTCAGGTGCCGTTATTGTGCCGTCATTGTTGTAGCGTGCAGTACAATACATTCTAATGACGGATAACGTTCACATCGTTGTCTTTGGAAGCTGTCGCAGGCGCCGAAAGCGCGATGGCCAAGTGCCAGAGCCAGTCCCTTTTGGAAGACGTGTGATCTGAGGACGGCTGGAGTGCCTTTGGCCGCTCTACTCAATTGGCCGCTGCTTGACAGAGAGACACACACAAACACACACAGAGACACACACACGCATACACACACACGCATACACACACCTTGTATTTATCTGCGATGCCTTCGCACATGCGCACGTCCAACCATTTCGGCTGTGCTAGCTGCTCCGCGAGAAAACGACCGCCATCCCGACGTGGCCATTGAATTAAAGGGAATTCTCGAACCTCGTGAACCGCTACTGCATGTGTATTGTCGCACACGTTGCTGCGGTTGCCGCCGACACTTTGGCAGTTGAAAAGGGAGTTACGCTCTCCGGTTGCGGTTGCGCGCGCCTGTGTCGCTTCATGGTTGGTCTAGTCGAGTGGGTGGATGCTAGTTTCGGCATACACACATCCTTTCTTAGCTAGCGTAGCACTACCTGGCCGCATGACGGCCATCACCACCACGGCGGCGGAAAGGGGAAGGGGGCCCTCACTGCTGGGAGCTGCTGCGTGTATGATGAACTGTGAAGATGCGACGCGCGACGGAGAACTTGTACGGAAGCTCGGGTGTTGTATCCTGAACGGGGCCGGCGGCCGCGGCGTCTGCTGGGATGCGGTCGCATTCCCTTGCAGGCTGGCAACGCCACATCTGCTTTGCTGGATTGCAACTATCCAGGATAGGCGCATGAATCATTCTTTCATTGCACCATTGTAACGTACGTTTTTACTCGTCTGGCTTTTATGCCCTACACCTAAAGATTCTGGGGGAGCATACATTTGGGCTCATACGTGGACTTAGTTCACAAGGTCTATACCCTGTGTACCAGGGGAGCTGTATGCTAGCGCTGTAATGACCAGCCAAGATCGCTAGAGGGGCAGTGTTACCCAAGCCTGAGACAAAATGCCACTTCGGGTTACCTCCGATTTGACGGGAGCCTGCTTCACAAGTAAAGCTTGAATTGTTCGGGCCAAGAGCTGTGATGGTCGCTGGCAAAGCATGTTGATCCGACATCGGTGTGCGGCAGAAGCAGGGAGCGCTGTGATCACAACTTCTTCCGTTTCCATTCCTTGTTCAGTTCCGTACAATGGTTCCGTTAACCGAAAACGGGAAACCAACTAGCACGGTCCAGACTTGCCATTCGTCCACTCGTGGATGTTCGTGGTAAGTCCTTTCATAACTACTAGCGTAAGCGGTCCAGTACGGGAGCGGACTTGAAATGGCAAAATACAGCTCTCGTTACTTAACCCTTGGCCCGATGTAATAGTGCTTCGGGATTGCAGAGAGATATGCACAGATGAATATTTGTAGAAGACCTGTGTAGAGATTGATTCCGTCAAGCTTACTGCGCAATTTGGCTGATATCCGCCATGGCAAATCGCACAGACCCTCTCGCCAAGACAGTCCATGGCACGAATCCACAGGTAAGAGTCAGCGAGTGGATATTTGGTTACGGTACGCTGTAAATAACATGACTGTCCTTGCAGAATCTTGTCGAGTACATTGTGCGCCAAAAAATTTATCAGACAGTCTTCTGGAAAGAAAAATGTTTTGCTTTAACAGCAGAGACGATGTTGGAAGTTGCGGTGAACTTGAAGAGTGTGGGGGGCACGGTTGGCGGCCAGCGCAAGCCTTCTGACTTTCTCTGCTTGTTGCTTAAGATGCTCCAAATCCAGCCCGATAAGGAAATTGTCATCGAATACATAAAGAACGAGGACTTTAAATACGTACGATTGCTCGGTAAGGTTTGATGGTGTGGTTATAGGTATTTCCCCCAGCCGTGCACAACGTCGGGGGCGCATGGCTCAAACTCCCGTCCTCTAGCACATCCCAGTTTCCCTCCTCGCCACCTGCAAGCCTGTCACGTAAACTTCTTAACGCATAAGGCGGCTTCCATTCAGGCGCATTCTACATGCGGCTCGTCGGCAAACCCCTGGAGGTCTACCAGTACCTGGAGCCTCTGTACAACGATTACCGAAAGGCAAGTGGCCCATGCTCCTTCAAAGATCCTTCCCGGGACGACGCAGGAGCTTGGTCCTGTACAAGCTGTCTCCTATACTGTGCCGTAATCACGGGGAATCCTCGGGCCATGGGTCCTATATAACGAAATCCCATAGACTTCAGAGCGTCACAAACCCAAATTAGTTTTCCTTTTTCATGTCCCCACTCTCGTGGTGGTGCGCACACAGGTGCGGCTCCAGGCTGTGGAAGGCCATTTCATGTTGACCCACGTGGACGAGGTGGTGGACGATATGTTGCGGAAGGACTTCTTGTTCGACATCGCGCTGCCCCGAGTGCCCGCCAGGTGGGCAGAGAAAAAAAGGGAAACTTGGGTCGATATTGAGACCGATTCACACCGGACACCGCGTTTCTTACCTGGCTGGCTGGCACTCTTGCTGCTGACCTGGATTTCGCTGCCCGCTGCTGCTGCCTCAGGCTCACCCTGGAGAAGCTCACTCAGCTCGACCCCCGGATCAGTGTGTTGGATGAGGAGTTCGATGAAGCAATTTTGGAGCTGGAGGCGGGCGAGGCAGCCAAGCAGGCGGCGGAGATTGAGGCCAAGCTGGGGCAGACGGCAGCGGCGGCAGCAGCTGACGGGGCAGACGGCGGACGACCCTTGGAGCGAGAGCGGCGGCGCAGGTACCCTCTCCACTTCCCTGGTGTTGGTGGGAAGTCGCATAGGGAGGCCCTGGGGGGGCTGGTAGTAGGGGGGGAGTGGGCTCCCCGGGCTCTAAGCGAAGCTAGCAGCAGGTTGATTGAACGGTGTGCTTAGGACGCAGGGAGTGACAGGGTGAGCTGGGTTTGATGCGGGGTGGGGTGGTAGGTTGCAAGGCGAAATGGGTTGGGGGCGAGGTGCAGTAGGTAAGGGTGATGGCGTCTAGGTGATGCAGCCCGCGATTGGGAGGGAAAAGGGGGATGGATACACAGCGAGTGGGGGGCTTCCAGTCCATGGTGTCATGTGAGGGGCGTTGATGATGATGGGGGGGGGCGGTGCGGAGGGCCCTTGCAAGCAACTGCAGTCCCACGTTGACGATATGCGGCTGATAAAATGCGTCGCAGCGGGGCGGATACCTTGCTAGCTGGGATCATTGCCTTCCAGTTTATGCACGTCACAATCTCCAACAACATTCACGTATATCTGCACAAGCACGTGCACATGTACATGTGTGCACACGTGTACGCACAACCTTCTCCTAGTGTCAATAAGCCGCAACCCAGGCGTACCATCCCTTCCCTCCGCCCTGCCCACCCGGCCAGCCCACCCCGGGAGGCCGATCGGGGCCGCGACGCGGATGCCGTGTTCCGGGACCGCGCCGATCCCCGCGACCGGGACTACAACCGCGATCGGGAGCCCGGGCCTTATTACCGGGACACAGGTGCAGCGGGCGGCCACCGGGACTACCGTGATGCGGGTGCTGCCGGTGCTGGTCGCGACTACGACCGGGACTACGACCGGGACAGGGACCGGGAGCAGGACAGGGAGCGGGAACGTGATCGTGATCGTGACGGCGGCCGCGGTGGTGGTCGGAGAGACGCCCCGCCTCATCAGGAGCGGGAGTACCGGGAGCCACCTCGAGACCGGGAGAGGGAGAGGGAGAGGGAACGGGACAGGGAGCGAGACCGCGACCGCGATCGGGACCGGGAGAGGGAACGGGACTACCGGGAGCGCCGCAGTCGGAGTCGCAGCCGCGAACGGGACCGGGACAGGGAGCGAGATCGGGAGAGGGACTACCGACGGAGCCGCAGCAGAAGTCGCGACCGCCGGGACAGGGACAGGGAACGGGACAGGGACTACCGGCGCAGCCGCAGCCGGAGCCGGGACCGCGACCGGGGTGAGCACCGCGGAGGAAGGGACCGCCGCGACAGCCGGTCTCGCTCGCGGTCCGCGTCGCCTGGTGACGACTACGAGTACGACCGGCGGGATCGCGGCGGCGGACGCGGCTATGAGCGGGACCGTGGGCGCGACCGAGGGGGTGACAGGGATGGCGGGGACCGGGGCGGGGAGCGGGAGCGGGGCGGTCGGGAGGAGGGCCGGCGCAAGGAGGCTGTGGAGGGTGGACGGGACAAGGACAAGGAGAAGACTGGCGGCAGCGGCAAGGCGCGCGGTGTCGATCTGGAGGATCCGGAGATTGCCGAGGTGAGGGAGGTCAGCAAACTTGCAGCCGGCTAGCTGAGGACCGCTGCCTTCTGGTTGGTGCGCCCCCCCCCCCGGGTAGCTTGCCTGGGCAGGACCCTTCAAGGCTATGTGGTGCTTCTGTAGACTATAATTCTCCGAAAAGGGATATTTTCAAGTTGGGCTATTCCCTGCAGGGAAACGGGGCCGGGGGGTTGTAGTTCCCCTCTGGAACCATACACCCGTGCTTCAGGGTGTGGGCGCACCATGTGGGTGTATCCCCCTGGTGGGGTGCCCCTCTGAGGACCGCGTCAACCCCAACCTCCCCGCGCACCCCGCATCCTTCGGGTCGTGTGCATGGTCGGGTCACTCGCTGGGGGTTCTGGGGGTTGTCTGTCTCTGAGTGCCATGCCTCCATTTTCCGTAAGGGCTTAATGGCTTGTTAGCCTGCTCGTCCAGAAACCGGAGCAACCGCTGCGGCAGACCTCCATTTGTGTCTGCAACCTGAACTTGACACGGTGCCCCTGATACTGCCGCTCTGCCCAGTGTTCGCTGCAGCTCTCACACTTCCCACAACCCTTGTCCCCCTCTTTCGTGCTCCTACCGCTTTGCTTCCACACAGGCTAACAAGCTGCGTGCAAAGCTGGGCCTCAAGCCGCTCAAGTAATCCGGGGTCTACGGCGGCTTGGAGACTGCCGCTAAGCGTCTCCTGGCGGTCGTCTTACTGGCGGCGATGTCGACATGCGCGCCTGCGTGCCTATCGGCCTGTCCGCCTGTGGGTATCTTGGGGAAGCAACGCACTACACGCTGAACCTTTTGGACTTACTAACATAAAAGCTCTTGTGGCCAAGCCCGTGAGTAGCTCCATTAGCAGCTGCGGAGCAGGTGCCATGCGGGGGCAGCCACTGCCTTCCTTCCGCTGGCCATATCCTTGGCTGGCAGCTGCGAGGAGGTGGGGTCATGGAGCGGGTCTGACGCGGGATGGCGGTGTGACCCGGAGTACGGTATTGTAGGACGAGGACGCTGCTTGCGGCATATTTGTACCCATCGTGTGCGGTGCGATACTTGGAGTCGGTCTGTTGGGGTTACCGTGGTGGTGGGGGGGGTTGTGTGACCTGTGGGTACCTGCCGGGGGGGAAGGCGGCGGTGGAAGGGATGTGGACCTGGGCTCCATTTTGTGGTGGAAGCATCCGCAGCACGCACCTGTTCTCCGCGTGAGGTTGCCTTTGGGGGCGCGAGGGTCCATCTCCACCTGCACTTTCTGTCTGTGCTGAGAGGTGCCGGTCTTCTTGGGTGCGGGTAGTGCTTGTGTTCCCCAGCTAGCCGGTACATGGACAAGGACAGCTCAAATGGCACCTGCTTGGCTGGGTTGCATATGCCGCATGGAAGCAGGACCCACTAGCGATAGCGCGGTGCGCACTGCTGTGACCTACCTAGCTACGTTGCATCATGCTGTCGTCTGCATCATCATCATGGCTGGTGAAGGTTTCTGCCAGGCGACGGGCCACTAACTTTACTTCGTATGACATGTTTGTCGCGTTGGCTTTGTGGTCTGTGGTCTCAATCGTCACACACCGCCGGCATGTTGACACATAAGCAGAGCCTTGCGCGCTGCAGCTTTAGCTCGGTGTGAAAAAACATTCCCGGCGTTCCCCGTCCTCCGCTTAGACACTGGTGTTTGAGAGAGCACTGAGGCCCGACACCGGGGCGGGGGATGGTAACAAGGGAAAGACGTGGTGGCCGCGTTTGTAGCTCCCTTGGGCTCCAGGTTGGCAGCCATGTGGCCGTGGCATGATGGGTTGTTCCGCTGCCAGGAGGGCATCCTCTTGTCACAAAACCAGTCAAGATCTTCGGCAGTCAGGCAGTTGAGTTGAGTACCCTTGAAGAAGCATGCTGAGCAGGTAGGTTAGAATTACCGTAGCTGCGCACTTCCAAAGGTTTTGGAAGCTCAGTAGCTTGTTAAGTGGGAACAAACACGCCTCCCAATCTAACTTTGGCGCTCTGTTTTTAAATGATCCATTTGGGTCGTCAAGGCGGAGGCGCTTTAAAAAAAGACAGACAAGAGGCTACGATGGCTACAGCAGCGACAGGGTCGCGGACAGGTCCAGCAGCACCCCCGATCAGCTGCAGCATGAATTTACGCAGCTTTCTCGTGGTGATGTTCATCGTGATGGAGAAGCGCATGTCGACATCGACACCTCAGTTTCCCCCGGCCTTTCCACTCCCCATCGATCGGGCTGTCCTTAACCCCAACAAAACGGTGGCCTTCCGCCCACAACGCAATCTTCTCCCTTTTCAACAGTGCCGCAGTATGTAGACTGTACAACAGCTGTTACCGAATAAAAATGGAATGGTGCGCCCCGTTTCGGCCGCTTCCTAAGAGGTTATTCCGATGGGGCCGCCCTAAGGCCGCACAAACACACACCAGGCACTCGCGGTAGTGTCTGACATCTCTGACGAAGGCGAAAGCACTGACTACCGACACCTAAGCCCAACGACCTCGCGCCAAACACCGTCCACCTTCGACCCCATCGCGTCATCTCAGTGAGATTTCTGTGGCGCGCAGGGAGCAGGAATGGCGGTGCCCACCCCCAGTAGTGACCATGGCACCCTGAGCCCCCGGCTGCGACTGCACGACAGGGGCAGTCATTCTTCCAGAAGGATTCCAGTTATAACCAAAAAGGTGTCAGCACAAGACCAATATCCTTGAAGTATGAATAACTTACCAATCTCTTTTAAATTTCTATACACCGTTTGCATTGATCCGCACTGTAAACTCTACCTTGGGCAAACCGCGCAATACGCCACAATGAAACCTATTTGCTGCTCTACTGGAGGGGGTTAAGCGCCAGACTCTGAAACTGAAATCGCGCATGGCCACATGCACACAAGGTTGACGCCCCCGGGGCGGGAGACGGGACACCGCCCAGTCGGTGTGCTCTCGCATTATTATACTCCTCCTTCCAACACTCCCCCAACTTTATTGGGTGCGCAATCACACGGACCACTGGGAAAGGAAAACCTACACGCATTCCGTAGTCCTCCTGTCAATTTCCAAACCGTCCAGACCTCATCCAAAGCGCTTCCCACTCGCTCCCGTACTCCTATTGTGGCCGCCCGCCATTCATCCCCATATTTATTGCACAATCACTGCCCAAACTTCTGTCTATCAAATCGCACTTGTTGCAAGAGCTGCGTGTGTGCTGCTGAAGCTGCCGGTGCCGCTAGAACTTGCCCACCATGGCTACGGCTGCTGGTTTTACTGTGGTGGCTTGCGACGGAACAGAAAGGCCTCCCCGTCCCTGCCACGGCCCACTCTCGTGTCCCGGTCCACAAAGGTGGTCGTCCAGCTGGCCCCCGCGCGGACCTCCCCTGGGCCTGAGCTTCCCCCGCTGGCCAGTCGGAGCTGCGGGCATGGGGCGAATCATGCACATCATATGTGTGTGTCTCCGTGCGTGCGTGTGTGTGTGTGTGTGTGTGTGAGAGAGAGAGAGAGAGAGAGAGAGGGTTGTGGTTGGAGCCCCAGGACAAAGTGGGGCATCACGGGCCATGACATTCCGGGACCAGCATTATATAAGCCCTCGGTGAGGCTTGGATGTGCTGTGCGACACTGCAGGGGGGTATTGCAGGGTCCCAGCACAATACGATGGCGAAATGCATCATGTGGAACTCGAAATACCAAATATGATGCAATTGTCAAATGAATGTATGTATGTATGTATGTATGTATGTATGTATGTATGTATGTATGCATGTATGTATGTATGACTTAGATTACACTGTGGGCCGCGAGAGCCGGGGGCCGAAGCCGAAACACAGCGCAAGGGTCGGGAGCACACAGCACAAGTCGGTTAGTCTTGTGTGCTCCCGACCCCGACTCAGACTGCCAACACTCTACGCAGCCACTCCGCAGCCCCTCCATCCGGGGATGGCGCTGCATTGAATACACCACGAAGGGCTCTCAGGTCCCGCTAGAGCGAGTCCACAAGTCTCAGCTATGTATGTATGTATGTATGTATGTATGTATGTATATATATGTATGTATATATATGTATGTATATATGTATGTATATATATGTATGTATATATATGTATATGTATGTATATATATGTATGTATATATATGTATGTATATATGTATATATATGTATGTATGTGTTGCATATCTTGAGCAAATACTTCATGCGCTTCATATCGTGCCAAAATATGCACGGTACGGCACAGCTGCCTAACCGCCCCCATGGCGCAGAACTGAAGCCGGCTGACTTACCGGCGGCAGCCATGAGGGCGCGGCTAGACCCATCGCGGATACGGGCTTGATGCTGACCTGGTCAAAGAGGACCTGAATGGCAAGGTATTCGGCTAGATCGTCGATGTCGCGCATTATGGAGACACTGAAAGGTGTCGCAAGTACAGTCTTAGCACCAGGAAGCGCACAGCGAACTGTTAATCACCAAACTGCCAAGCACGCATGTAACTACATACCCCTCACCCTGGCGGTCTTCCCGTCGCCCGAATCGCGCCAGATTCCCTCAATGCCCACTTTCCAAGAGCCCATCGGCCCGAACCCGAGCACTGCCGAGTTGCTCGCCACAAGGGCATCTGCCTCGTTAAGAGCTAGGGTCTGAAAGGGGGGGGGGGTTGTTGCGATGGAAATCAACCAGAGAGCCGGAGAGCCGGAGTCAGGGGGTGACTAGTGCAGATGGGAGGGGCATGGGGCGGGGCTCAGGCGGTAGACAGAACAGGGGGGTGGCAGGACTGGGTTAGGAATACGGACTGCAGCTCAACCAAGACATGAAAGCCTCCTCGGGGTAGGGGTGGAGGAGGGGGTGGAGGAAGGAGAAGTGGAATAGACACACCGGCCGACTGCGACCTGGAGGAGAGCGAGAGGGGCGCTGGGCCAGGAGGACAGGCCATAAGGGTTTAGGTACAAGAGCGTGGTGGTATTGCGTGGGGTCGGAAACGGTAGGAGAAGCGGGGTGAGGCGGCAGAGAGGTCCTCAGCCGGGGGGAAGATCACTAGCAGCTTCACGGGCTGGGAGAGTACCGTGTGTAGTTGCATCCGCACCTTCCGGTTGTAAGACTATTGCTGCGGGTGTGTGAAGGAGCCCTTGGGGACGAAGGTGTTCGTCGAAGCAAGGTCGACGCAGAAAGAACCTGTCATCCTCTTCACCACTCACTTAAAAATCCACTGACTGGCCCCACACGCAGCTCAGCGCGCATCCCCTCTCTCCCCACCTTACGGGGTGCTGCTTGCGACTGCTGATCACCGTGCCGGGCAGACTTTCCCAAGCAGCCATTTGTGGCTCCCCATCCAATTCTGATCCCTGGCGAAATGCACTACCTGGGTAATGTCGCTGAGGCCGACACCCGGCAGCCGGCTGGCGAGGCGGAGGAGTTCCGCCGGCGCGGTGCGGGTGACGAGGATTCCGTTGGAGGCGTACAAGAGCTCCCACTCGCCCAGTAGCAGTGGAGAGATTCCTGGGGTGCCGCCCGGTTGCTGCTGCCATAAAAGCGGTTCCGGTGCCGGTGTGAGCGCCTCGAGCCGATGCAGTACCTTATCTATTTCGGACTTGGCCTGGACCGCAAAAAGTCATACCGTAAAGGGCAGTCCACTTGGATTTTTGAAGGATGTATGTAATGACTCATTCCAACCTCACCCGAGGGTCTCCCGGTAAGACTGTGCTTGGAAACCCCAGGTTCTGAATCAAGAGGTTCAGTTCCTTCTTGGTTTCGGCAAGATGACATTCTGTATCTTGAAAGCGAGAAAACGCTTTAACAGTCAACACGTTGCAGCGTTTCGAAACGTTTATAGCACAGCTAGCATGTCGCTTGACTGGTATTAGCGATGTCATGTCGATAATGAAGAATTCCAAATCATTTGTATTAAACCAGCAAAATAGGTCACTGCAAGGTCACGAGGAAAATGGGCCTGCCTCATCAAGCCTGGCCAAACGGACGACAGTTAAACCGACAACCTCTGACAACCAGCCTGGGACCTTGCCCCATGCTTCGTCCAAGGCTACCTTCCTTTTAAGCCTCTAGCGCAAACCAGTGCTTGCCTTCTATCTCTCGTTTGCTCTGCCGATGGTCCTTCCTGTACGTTACCGGCGCCAGGCCTTTGACTTTTCTTTAGTGCTCTTTTATGATTTGATACCCATAACTTAGGTAAAACACTTCTGTAGGTAACGTATGCAGAAGGCTTGGCATAACACGATAGCAGAACCCGAGTTCTGCGGTGACTTCCAGGTGTTTGAGCAGTACAAACATCCAACAGGCGAAAACGTAGCACATGTAAGGCTGTAACATGAAGTCTCGACAATGTGACACTCCACGCCAAGATAAGGAAAACTCCGTTAGTAGTTTCCGGCGGCGGTATGAAAATCGCTTGCTATACTGCAAAATTGACAGTATAAATTTGGATTTCAAACAAGGATTATGCATAATGTTGTTAACTTCATCTTTTGCTATGGGACCTTTCCGTTCCTAGAGCTCCACACCGAGCTACATTTCTGCAGTCGTGACTTAATCGAGCATAAGACATTTCAAAATCAGATCCCAAAGATATCAGGCAAGTCAGGCAGTATGTCCTTGCAGCCCACGCTTGCGAACTGTCACGCCGTCGTGAGTGTCGTACCATGTGTGGTCCGTGTAGAGTGGTAGAATTAACGTTTCATACTTTGCTATAACGGCTCGATCCTTAGTTACGTAATTCTATGACACACTTGCCCGTAAACTGCCAGGGCCGGGCTCCAATCGTCGCGCACCAACTGTTCGTTCACGGCGCCTATAAGAGAACATGCTTCTGAACGGCATAAACACACGGCTCAATCGCAGCACTTTTGAGCTGCCTGGGCTTACATCGACTGTGCTGCGACCAGGCACGCGCCGCACGGCGACAGCAGTGCGCCATCCGTTACACCAGCCGGCGTATGACCGGATGTCCGTCATTGCAGCTGTTGCAACGCCAGTTATGAAAAACGAGGCCACATCTGTCAGGTAGGTCACGGTCAAACTCCAAAGCATGCCACATGGTTGCCACATGGTTGCATGGCGCCCATGTGGGCCCCAAGCTCACTCAGCACAATACCTCGTAACAGCCCTCCCTCCACCTTCACATCTGCCCACCAAAGTTTAACTCCCTTCTGTCCCTCCCTGCCGCATCCAGATCTCATTTCCCATTGCTCTCCTTCCCCCCCCCCTCGTCGCCCTCGTCGCCCTCGTCCTCCTCCAAAACCCTGGCACCCCAGCCCCACAGGTCTCCCTCGTACGGCAGTGGTGGGAGTGTTGGGCGGGGGACAGCTGGGTCGTATGATGGCCCTGGCTGCGGTGAGTTATGCAGGGGAGGGGAAACGGAGGCCGAGGCGCGATGATGGGTTGGATGATGAGCGAGTGGTTTAGTGAGTGAGTAGGTGCTTGAATGGGGAAATGGCATTAAGGGGTTGTGCTCGTACCGATACCAGGTACCACACAGGTCCGCGCGAGAGCACGAGACTACTCAGTGTATCAACCAGTCCACCAAGCGGAGCTAGTGGGAAGTCGCGCTCGACCGTTTTCCTTAACGCTTCCCGTAACGCCATATGTTCATGTGGCCCATGGTTCCAATGGGACCCTCTCTCTTTCCCCGCAACACCCGCCGTGCCGACCCAGTCTGCGTGTTTCGATCCGTGCCTTGTCGTGCCGTCTCCTAGTCCCCAAAACCCCCGCCTCTCCCCTCCCCTCCCCTTCCCGCCCCCACCCTGGTGATCTGCCGCTGCAGGCCAACCTGGGAGTACGGCTCAAGTGTCTGGACCCCGCGCCTGAGGCCCCTGCAGCAGTGGCGGCCGAGCACGTGCAGGGGCACTTCCGGGACGCGGCGGCCATTGAGGACTTCGTGAAGAGTGAGTGGACAGGGGGGGAGGGACAGGGGGTGAAGGGGGGGAGGAAAGGGGGGAGACGTGTCGTGTATATACACACACATTCACATCTCCGGGTTTAATGGTCTTTCGGACACAAAACACGCAAGAACACAAATACACGTGGCTTCTCCGTACTGGCGTAGCTTTTTTTAAAGCATATAGACGTACACACGAACACGGACGGGCACGTGTGGCTAAGCTGTTTGGAAACCGTTGCAAACCGTTAACCCGTTATGATCAGGCTCCCACGTGCCAAGGGATCGGGGGAAAGGATGCGGGCGTTCGGCTGTGCGGTGTGGTGTGCGTCGTCTTGGTTTGGTTTCGGAGTTTGGGGATATCCTCCAGAGGCCGTTACCACGTGGCTGTCCGGATTCCCCTCGGACCGGCTCACCCGCCCTGTGTGCGTACACACATCATCTCGACATTGCCGTACCATGTCGTATTACCGTACGTGGAATGATGTGTGTTCCGATGGTTTACCGTTTTCCCCCCAATCCCCTCCAATACCCCAACCCCCAGCCGCTACCCTGCGTTCAACTACCCACACCACTTCCAAACCTCCCCCCACCTTTTCCCTCCCAATATACCTCCCTTCCCCCCGCCCCCCACGCACACATGCTCACACCCGAAACCCCAAAACCCGACAGGTCAGGGCGTGGACGTGCTAACAATGGAGATTGAGCACGTTAACACGGATGCGCTCATGCAGGCTGCCGAGGACGTCAAGGTACGACATACGTCCGTACGGGTCGAGGGAGGGCCCGCGCACCACCCTCCATAACGCCAACGCCCTCCCTCCCCGGCACGGCCCCCCATTCCCCCACACTCACTCACTCACATTATGACCCCCCTCCCCTCCTCCC
>NW_003307551.1:176466-202977 GCF_000143455.1 Volvox carteri f. nagariensis | reverse complement strand
CCCGCCACCATCCGCATCATCCAGGACAAGTTCGCTCAGAAGCAGCACTTCACCGCCCACGGAGTTCCGCTTCCCCAGTTCCGGAACATCAAGTGCCGCGGGTGCATGGAGGGCACCGGGCGGGCGTTTGGATACCCCTTCATGCTCAAGGCCAAGAGGTAGTGTGCGCGGGGGTGGGGGGAGGGGGGAGGGGGGTGGTGGGGGGAGGTCTGGAGAGGCCGGAAGGGGGCCCCAGGATTGCGAGTTGTGAAGGGGGAAAAGAGGGGGAGAGAGAGGGGGTTGAGAGCGTGCGTGTGTGTGTGTATGTCGTGGGGGCCCCGGGGGTGGGGGCTGGAGAGGCCGCCAGATCCAACATTATATTTATTGTTGTTGTTCTTGTTATTATTGCAGCGGGCTACCAAGCTTCTATACCGTAATGTAAAGAAACCGAGCCAAAGGACATATCGCCTGCCGCTGTAACAACCACACACACATACATAGCCTGGAAAGGAAGAACGAGTGGTACGGTGTGTATTGCACACCGCTCCCATGAGGGGCCTTGGACTCGTCATCTCCATCCCCGGCCTTCCCTCTTTGCCAATGCTAATAATATTGATGCTACTGCTGCTGCTGCTGCTAATATTGCTGCTACCGCGGCTGCTAATATTAATATTGATGCTGCTACTGCTACTACTGCTGTTGTTGCTACTGCTACATCTCTGGTATCTGCTTCCATTGTCAGGGGTTCGCCTTACCCCCGCAACCCCCGCCCGCCTCCTATAACCGCTGCACCGGCAGGCTAGCGTACGACGGTCGGGGTAATTACGTGGTCCGCTCCGAAACCGATATTGACGCCGCCGCTGCGGCACTGGGGGGCTACGAGGCGGGGCTGTACGCGGAGCGTTTCGCGCCCTTCGTCAAGGAGCTGGCGGTTATGGTTGTACGGAGTCGCGACGGCAAGGTGGTGTCGTACCCGGTGGTTGAGACGATCCACAAGAACAACATATGCCACGTGACGGAGGCGCCCGCTGACGTGTCACCTGCCGTACAGGCCAAGGCGCAGGAGGTGGCTGAGAAGGCCATCTCCTGTTTGGAGGGCGCGGGTATCTTCGGGTACGCGTGCGTGTCTGTGTGCGTGTGTGTGTGTGCCTGCGTGTGTGTGTTAAGAGGGCTGGGGAGCGGAAAAAGGGGAGGGGGAAAGAGGGGAGGGGGAAAGAGGGGAGGGGGAAATTGATAGGATTCGTACCTCATAGTAGTTGAATTAGCTGGAGGAGCAGACATCCATACCTCAAACTTCTTTATGTCGGCATTTCGAAACGAGGTCCCCTTTTTCCTCACCCCCTCAACCACCCCTCAACCCCCGCAGCGTGGAAATGTTCCTGCTGGGTGACGGCACGTTGCTGCTGAACGAGGTCGCCCCGCGGCCCCACAACAGCGGCCACTACACAATGGATGGCTGCGTCACCAGCCAGTTCGAGAACCATGTACGGGCGGTGCTGGGCTGGCCGCTGGGGGAGACGCGGCTCACCAGCGGCGCCGCCATCATGCTGAACCTGCTCGGGGAGGCGGACGGGGAGGAGGGGGTGCGGAGGGCGCATGAAACCATGGCCAAGGCGTACAACACGACGGGGTGCAAGGTGCATTGGTACGGCAAGGAGGGTATGACGGTGAGACGGGGTTCGTGTGTTTGTATGTTTGTGTGTGTATGTGGAAAGGGCGTGGTGGCGGGTGATGGGTATTGCTGGGGGGTTTGTGTTTGGATTGGTATGGCGCACGTGGTTGTCGGTGTGTTTTGTTTGTTTATTTTCTTCGTTTGTTTCCCTCCGGCCGCGCTTTCCCCCTCCCGCACACCACACACACACACACACACACACACACACACACACACACACACACACACACACACACACACACACACACACACACAGAAGTGCTACGGAGCTCGTTTCGATGTTATGAAGAGGTGCACCACCATCGCCATTTCCCCCCCCATCATCACCATTGCGGCTCCGAAGATCGCTCACAATGCGCACACACGGCCCCCCCCCCATCCCCCCCCCACACACCCACACACACACACCCCACCGGCACCCCCTCCCCGCCCCTCCGGCAGGTCGGCCGCAAGGTGGGCCACATCAACATCCTGGCGACCACCCGTGAGGTGGCCCGCGCCAGGTTGGGGCGGCTGGACCCCGGGGCCCTGGCGGCACTGCAGCGGACATCGGCAGCAGCAGCAGCAGCCGCCACCGCCTCGGCAGTAGCAGACCCCAGCGAGGCGGCGGGGGGCCGGCCGCTGGTGGGGATCATTATGGGCTCCGACTCGGACTTGGCCACGATGAAGGTGGGACGGTGGGGATTAGGGCGGGGTTGGGGGTTGGGGTTGGGGGAGGGAAGGATGTGTGTGTGTGGGGGGGGGGAAGTTAAGGGTTCAGAACCTAAGAGCGTGTCTCGGAGGAGGGGATGGAGAAAACCTTCTCCCACCCCCTGATTTAGGCATCCGCCCGATTAGTTCAACCGCATAATTGGAGACGTCCTTCGTTGACATCCAGTGCTGCCAGTAATAGCCCTCACACCCCCACCACCACTACCAGCCCTCGCCCAGGTCGATGTCGTGCGCTCCAGCATGTGTTGAGAGCTCGACTCAGAGCTCGACACACGATGTCCCCCCCACGTATCTCTCCCATGCATTATTGCAGAGCGGTGGTGGTGGTGGTGGATTAAGACTAAAGCTTAATTTGCATTCTGGAATTCGAGAATAGGAGTGGGGTCGCCGACTTTCAGCCCGCAGTAACGATACACACACGATATAGCACCGACCCCCTTTTTCCTCACCCCCCCACCAGCTTCAATCGTGTGTGGTTCGTCTTTTTCCCCCCCCCCACCACCACCATCCGGCCACGCCACCCTGTGCCCTCTCAGGCCGCCGCAGCCGTGTTGGAGGAGTTCGGCGTCCCGCTGGAACTGACCGTGGTTTCGGCGCACCGTACACCTGAGCGCATGTTCGAGTACGCCCGTACGGCACACTCCCGGGGTCTCAAGGCCATTATTGCGGGGGCGGGGGGTGCGGCGCACCTGCCGGGTATGGTGGCGGCAATGACCCCGCTGCCCGTCATCGGAGTCCCCGTAAAGTGAGTGTACGAGCAGCAGCAGCTGCAGCTGCAGCAGCTGTAGCAGCAGGAGGAGGAAATGAAGTGGAAGCGGGCTGTTGCGAGAGGTCTATTCGGGGGGTGGAGGCCGTTGCTCTTAAGGGTTTTAATGGGTTTCGTTAGGGGTTGCTTTTCGGGTTTTAGGGGTTTTAGGCGCGGAGGGCTGGATTCCTCGCCAGGACGCGAGGACTGTTTAGTGGTATCGAGCTGCTGCCGTGTTAACCTCGTCCTGTCGGGGGTTGCGTAAGAATTTGGGAGGGAGCTGTGGGGGTGTGTGAGCCAGATCGCGTGTGTGTGTATGGGGGGGGGAAGAAGTAGGGTTATGACGCGGGCGCCGCCGCGGACACCGAAGTCCTCCTCTGCGATCGCTACCTCAGTCATCTTCATCACCACCTCTTCACCGCCACATCACCCTTTCCTAGGCATTTCTTGTAGGTTTTCCCCCTTGTCCTGACCACCCCCTTTCCCCTCACATCCCTCCCCTGCCGTACCTCTTAGTACGGTGCCACGCAGCCGTACACCCTTATCCCGCACCCTCGCCCTTAGCTTCGATATTCACATTCTTCACTTTTGCATGTAACCCTTTGCTTGCCACTCCCACTCCCCCCTCCCACTCCCCCACTCCACCTCCCACTCCCCCTCCCCCCTCCCACTCTCCCCCTCCCTCCCCCACCCCCGTCCCCAAGGCCCTCCGGAGCGCACCTGGACGGTCTCGATGCGCTCCTCTCCATCGTGCAGATGCCCAAGGGGGTTCCCGTGGCTACCGTGGCCATTGGCAACGCGGCCAATGCGGGGCTGCTGGCGGTGCGGATACTGGCGGCGCATGACCCCCAGATGCTGGACCGCATGTTGTTGTACCAGAGGGGCATGACGGACGTGGTGTTGGGGAAGGCGGCCAAGCTGGAGGAGGTGGGATGGGGAGCGTACAAGGCGTGAAGGGCCCTGGGCTGGGGCTGGGGCTGGGGTGAATTGTAGTACGAAGTATATAGTACAGATCAGCTGTACATGGTCTTGCAGTGTCAACATTGTTGGTAAGCTGTTTACTGCTGCGGGCGGGCGGGCGGGCGGGGGTTTAGGGGGAAAGAGGGGAGTCAAGGCGGGTGAAGGGGCTTGGAGGGGGGTACCGGAGGCACGAACCTGAGGATGTTGGGTTTCTCACCCCATCCCCCCTCCCCCGGGAGGAAGACATCCCAGGGTCGCCGAGACATGGTAGTTAAGGTCGTTGTGACGGTTACCCGGTACGGGACATTCGCAGTTGTGGCAGTTGGTGCGGATCACGGACTACTGGGCGAGCGTACGACCTATTGCAGCTTTGACGTGATGTGTAAGTGCGCAGTAGAGGTCCAGTAGCCGGCGTGACTTGGTTGGACAGGCACTCGGGACCAGGGCAACGGGGGGTTGGAGGGGTGGAGGGAGGGCGGGAAGGGGGGGCCCGGGTACGAGGGGACAAGGGGAAGGTAACCTGTACGGATGGTTCGTTCGTAGGTGTGCAGCATCGCTGATGGTGACCACGCTGGGTGTTTGATTATGGAGGGCTGGACTCTTCTGGGAACGCAATCTCTTATAATTTGGAGTTTTCCACTCCCCCGCTACCCCCGAAGACTGGCGCGAGATCGAGCTGGGTAGGGTGGGTAGTGTAAGGTCCACAATCCTGATAGGCATGTGGTAGTACGGTGGTAGCAGCTGACGGCTTGGTAGGATTGGGTTGGGTGCGGGGAAGGTTAAGGAATATTTTGTTACATGGCGACCCCGGGCGGCAGCAACCCCTTGAGCGGTTCCATCGTGCAATCGTGGTTCGGTCCGCATGTGTTCTGGTTTGCTTGGGCTTCATAGAAGAGTCGTTTCTTAGCGTATTAACCAGATACGTGTCCAGGCTGAAACATGTAAGGCTAAACAAACACTTTAAAGGAAATTGATTGACAGGCAGGTACGGCAGCGAAGGTTGGGCAGGAGGAACGGAGGAGGTAACCTAACCAGTTCGTTACCGGACCGGGCGCCTTGCTGTTTCTCAGAATATTAGGGCAACAAACAAAAGTAGAATTAGGTTACACAGAGCTGGTTGCTTTTGCTTCTGGCTTGTGGGCACAACCGCGAACACCAGGTTCGCGGCGTCCAAGCCATATTCTATGTTCGAATGTCATGCTCAGTCCATTACTGGCTAGTGCATTATGAGCCCATTAAAATGCCGAATATGATAAAAGGATTAGCGCCAATGTCGACAGTCCCGGCCCCATCGAAAGCTCCGGAACCGCCGGTACTGCCTCAGGCCTTTGCTGAGAAAGATTGTAATAAACCTATTCTGGTAGTTTTGTTTTCACGTTGATTGTTCCATCCGCATAGACTAGAGCCCTGAAAATCTGCAATCGCATTTACCTTCCAGGTTTGGGGCTTCCTTTTTTCCAAAGATCAACGATCAACGAATATCGCTTACATTGCATCTGACAGTCATTAATTACAGGAAGTATATATGAGATAGGCACCTGTTAGAAGGAGCCGGTTTCGCTTGAAATGTAAACGCTGCGCCCTGCGCAAATAAAAATATATTTGAATAAACGTGAACAGCGCTGCAAATGGGGCCACAGAACGCAATCGCGTTTGTGGCCCTCACCCTATGCACGTTGAAGTGTGCAGCGTGCCAGGATGACCTATACTACGACGAATACTCGATGAATTTGAATATGACTTACGGAGACCGCTATGGAGGCGCCATGTATGTTTCATCAGATGCGCCCCGCCGCAGTAGCCTCTTTGGGCACGATGATCAGCACAAGGCGCGCGCCTGGACTGTCCAGATGCAAGACAGTGACAGTGAGGATCCGGCCCCCAGGACTCCTCCCGCGGCGGGCCGCAAAGGCGTGCTAAATCGGCGCTTCCCAGCTTCCGGGCCTAACGGGCGCGTAGCGCCGCCGGCCATGGACAACCACTCCTGTCCCGGCGGCGTGTGTCCCAACCCTGACATGTACGATGTCGGGCCCAACGGCGAGGAGTACGACATCCACTACGACCCTACGTGTAAGCTAACTAATATTACCTGCTCCTGTTCTATACAGCACTTCGAAATCTCCCATATGCTGCGATGGCTAAAACACCACAGCCATACCGCAACTCGGCCATGGGGCCCTTAGAGGTGGGGCGCACTACCACTAGGCGAGGAAGCGGAAGGCGGCCCCAAACGGAGGGCCGCACTGCAGTCAGCGTAACCAGGCAGGCCGGTACATGGCGACCTTTCACTGCGGCCCCCGCGACCAAACTACCTACTTCATGCCCTCGCGTGACTGACCCGAACGACAGCTGACCCAAAAGAAGAACTCCAAAAAGCGAACGGCGCGGGGAAGTGCCGGCGAAGAAGATGCATTTGAGCAAACATGGCACAGCGGCGGCGGCGGCGGTCCGAATGCGCCGACTAGATGGGGCAGTGCTGATGGCTCCCCTGGGGTGGGAAAGCTGCGGCTGTTAGCAACTCAAAGAGTGGGTGGGAAGGCACAATACTGGGCCAGCGTGAAGAAGTGGACAGAGGGGTAGAGTATAATAGGAGAGGGGAAGAGCTCAGCTGAACCCAATTCAGCTCAGCCCAATACAGTTCCGCTCAGCTCTCGCGAAGCATCAGGACGCCTAAAACTCGGGGGCCCGGAGGACCCATGACAGTCCGCAGCTCGGGTAGGGCCCTTCCACTGAGTCCTTCCACAGAGGAAGGCCCCCCATTGGACTGCAGTGGCTGTGCGGAGTGAGCTCAGCCCAACAACACTGCTCCACAGCTCAGCAGCACCACAGGCCAGACCAACAGAAACCAACAGGAAGCCCTCTGTCGATAAAATACACACCTGGCGATGAGACTCTCGCGCGCCTCTCTCTCCATCCTAGCGTTTGTCCATCACCATCCATCATCACCTGTCCCCGTCCCCAGGTTACCAAGAGCCATCACGGAGGTCTCCCCACATCACATCGCACCCCACCCCGCCTGCTCATCACTCATCCCCTGACGCCACGGGAACTCGTAGGCTTCCCGCCCTTCCCCCACCCGCTTGCCTTCCTCACCCCGCTTACCCCTTCATCCAACCCCTTGTCCGCGGCTTTGCTTACCGTACTTGCACTGTACTGCAGATCCGTACGATAATTGCCATTACCTAGGAAGCTTTCATGACTTCAAGCTGAACGGCACGGAGGCTTGCCACCTGCGGGTGCAGGGGGCTGATGGCCATGTCGACCGGTTGACGGGCGGCATGGATGGGCTGTTCCTGCTGGCGGGCTGCTTTGAGGGCAAGCCAATCTACATTCGCTCGCGGTACAGTGGGCCCCCCGGGGAGGACCGGGTGCTGTACTACAACCCGAGCTATGGGGTGCGTGCTTGTGCGTATGGATCGTCATCCAGATGTGCGGTGTTGCGGGGTACGGCCCGGCCCAGGGAAAATTTTAGATGTTGATGGGATTCCGTGACTTTGTGATACAGATCATAATGTTTCGGAGCCCGTGTGCTTTCCCGCTACGAGCCGCCGCTGTCCGTGTGTGGGGTCGGTCTGGTTCGACTGGGTGCGCTGTAAAGGGCGTTTGTTGTTGTCCGGTAGCTCTTTGTTGTTGATGGCTGGGGGGCCTTCCCGGCCGCAAAGGTTGCCCGGTTGAGGCTTTGGGGGCTTTGCAAGTTTCCCAGTTCTCGCTGTGATGGGTCTTCTGACGTTAATTTTTGTCCTTCCATCGTGTGTTCTGCTGCTTGCCGGTTGGCTGGCGAACGACCCGCCGGTCCTTGCGCCCTGCTCTGCCCTGCCCTGGCCTGCCCTGCCCTGCCCTGCACACACATGTATGTATGTATGTTTGTTTGTTTGTATGCACCATGTCTCCTGGACTCGTATGACCGGCCGCCGTCTCCCCAACCCTCTCTTTAACCTCTTTCTCCCCCTCCCTGCTCTCCCTTCCCCCTCCGCCGTCCCCCTCCCTCCTCCCCGCACTAACCCTGTCTCCGCTTCCCGCCCGTCCAGTCCTGGGAGTTCGCTGTGGGTCGCGAGCCCAGCACTGACCAGCTGGTGCTGGCGGGCGACGAGGGCTACGTGACCCCCCTGGATGTGCCCCGATGGCATCTGGCGGCGGTCTTCAACTCCCAGGTGGCCGCCATGCTGCCGTCAGATGACGAGGAGCTCTACTATGTGGCGACGGGCGTGTCAGTCATGTGCGCGGACGAGGGAGATGAGGGCCTGCTGATGGCGGCGTCGGGGGGAGCCGGAGCTGGAGCTGGAGCTGGGGTGTCACCAGGGTCGGGGCGCGGTGGTAGTGGTGGTGAAGGTAGAGCGGCGGCGCAGGAAGGAGGAGGGGCAGGGGCAGGGGGAGTTAGGGGCGTGGCAGCAGGGGGGAGGTCTAGGGGGCGAGGGAGGGTTGCAGGGCGGGGAGGTGTTGGGAGGGCCGCGGGTGGGGAGGGCGGGGAGCGAGTAGGGAAGGGCAGGTGGCAGGTTGCTGTGGAGGAGGAGGCGAGGGAGGAAGGGGAGGAGGACAAGGGTGCAGGGCTTCGGGGGAAGGGGCTGTCAAGTCCGAGTTTGGAGGCGCATACGGGAAAGGAGGAGGAGGGCGTGCAGGAGGAGGAGGGGGAGGATATGATGCCGCGCGCGCCGCCGCCTCCGTTGGTGCAGCGGCTGAATGGCCACAGTGGCAACGGCGACAATGGCGGCCGGGGGAGCCGCCATAGTGGCAGTGATGAGAACCCGAGCAAAGAGGATCTGGAGCGGGAGGTCCGGGAGTTACGGGAGTATTGGCAGCGCCATGAGGAGGAGTTCTACGAGGTGCAGTATGCGTACGGAGATTACTTCCCGGAGGACGCCTACGGAGATGGGTACGGGGAACCAGGAGGATACGATGATGGGTACGGGTACGGCATGTACTAGGACACAGTCGCACAGAGGCGGAGCAGAGCATTTGGCAAGGTGGCAGCTGGCGGCCCCCGAGGGACATGTTCATGTCCGGTTCTGATTTGCTGGTTTGGGGCCTACATGTCCGGATGCATGGTTGCATGGCCACAGCCTTCACAGCCCTCACAACCACGAGGCCGATTCCGGAAGGTCGTTCTCTTTCGTGTTTCAGAGAGCCGAGTGTTCCTGTTGTTGCTGTTGCTGTTGACTACTGCGGCACCTGGTCCACGCCGTGCAGAGGACCTCCCCTTCAATAGTGCTGTCTGCCCGGCGTGACTCTTATTATTGTTCGGGGCTGTCTGGGTCGCGGCATTGGTCTCCGTGGTCTTCGGGCCTTTGCTTGCTGGCCGGCCTTGATCTAAGCGGTGTGTGTTTGGATTACTGTGTTGGCAGCAGCGGCAGCAGCAGCAGCAATTCTACCGGGTGGTGTGATCCAGGTCATGTGGATGCATCCACTGTACCTGAGGCTATTCATCCATTCATAGTAAGAGAGGAGCCCCCAGGCGAAGGAAAAAGAGGGCTGGGAAAAGCGCCCTTACACGGTCGGCACATGGCTGTCTGAGGAGAATGCGTGGCCAGCTTGGAATCCCGGGTCATACACACCGTTCGATGCGGGAGGGAGGGAGGGCATGTGTAATGCAAAGTCCTGGAACCAATTTTGCCGAGAACGTCCACAGCACCAAGGGGGGAGGGGAGGGAAAGACGCGGGATGGGGGGGAAGCTGTTGCGATGTGGGTGAGAGTTCGCGACATTCCATCTGATTACGAGCATGAGGAGCCTGAAAGTTTGATGGATTCCTTTCATTATGGTGTATGTGTGTAAAACGAGGTACCACGGGCCCTCCAGCGGGGCCCCCTGCAACGGTACACACGAGAGAGCGATGCAAATCTCGACACCTCGTTGGTGCCTCATACTGGCACATTATCCGTCACCACATCGCGGGTGCCCATATGTCGGTTGCTACCCGTGTGCCGGTGTTATGGGGCCTACGTGGGGCGTTGTATGGTTGGTCTTGTTTCTGGCATTCCCCTTCGTAGAGTGTATGCATGTACAGAGGAGCTGGAGACTGAGGGAGCTGACCATCAATGTGAGGAGTTGCTGCTGTGGAGGCTGTGTGAAGTCAGGTGATGGCGGCGACTCAAGTTGGAGTCTATTGAAGTCCAGGCTGCTGCCCCTATCTCCAACCCTACGTGTTGGACGTCCTCGTGACCGGAACTGTTCCCCAGGTGGTGTGCGAGAGTGCACTCAAATGGGTCTTACTAGTGCAGGGCAGTCAGCAGCAGAGGGTGTTTATGATGAATGATGGGAGCAAGGGCCCCAGGACGAACTTACAATCAGCGGCAGAGGAACAAACCCACGCACGCACTCATGCACGAACGAGGTTCTCCCTGTAGCCCTCAGAAAGGAGCAAGAAGAAGTCAGAAATACTGATGTGTTTCCGACCTCTTACTTGCTCTTACTTTCTTCGGGAATGCACACGCACACATGCGGGCTGGAAAACAGATCGTCTGTATTATTGTCCTCATTGATCCGCATTCGAGATGCTCGTCATACCCACATCGATCGACCCCCAACCCAGTGGGGTTTCCCCTGCACTCGGGGCGTGTAGCCTTATCCTGATAGGGACCACTCCCCACTATTATCCCCACCCATGGCATCAGGTTTACTCATTCGCAAGGTGCAGTCCCATCGGCTCGCCTTTCCAGTCTATGTAATTTTCATCCCCTGGATACGTGGATGGAATAACCGAAGGGGACCACCAGTGTTAGTAGTATGTTTCACGACTATGTTGCCCGGCAATCGCTATTCACATTCTCGTGTTCAAAATGTGAGATTCTAGGCTTCCCTGCGACCAACTGCATGACGCAATCGTACACCAGTCGCATCCCTCCTTTCCTGTGCAGGACTACAGCAAGGAACTAAGGTGGGGACATGGGACTGCATTTGCCAGCGCTGCTAAAACAGGAAAAGACGGCAACCCAACCCTTCAACTAGGTCTTAGGCTTCCCTAAGGTTGCGAGCCATCTCTCTACTCCTCTTCTACCCCTGTGCTCCCCATGATGCCCGGCGGTTGCCGTCAGACATCGGCAAATGCTCCAGGCACTTCGGGTCGTACCGAAACTCCCGAAAACGGAAATAGAGTTCCCGAAGTCGACACATATTTTAGGATCCAGCACACAATTTGTGTTCTGACGCGGACGCCACCAAAGTAATCCACCAAACCCCGACAGTCCAAAGGTCCCATATTGGGGCATGCAAAGATTTGGCTGTTTTTGATCAGTTGGTGATAGATTTTTGACATCCGTCTTCGTATCTTCACTTTCACATTGACTGTCCCTATCGTATAGTGGTTAGTACATCACGTTGTGGCCGTGAAGACCCCGGCTCGAATCCGGGTAGGGACATGTACATGTTCGGGCTCATGATATTTGATCATATTTTCCTTGCTGGCATGTATGTGTTGTCGCATTCAGCCACGGTCCATTAAGATTGGTCTAATTATGGCGCTCCTTTTGTGGGATCTGCATCCTAGGTCCTGGGGTCCACGTTAGAATATATGTGAACGAAAAGGGGGGATTCATGGGTGAGTGGGTGAACAATAGTGGGTACATAACAGTGTGCGGAGGGGTCGATGATATCTGAGTCACATATACCTTCGAGCCTACCAGGGATCGAACCTGGAATCTCCGGTTCCGTAGACCGGCGCTTTATCCATTAAGCCATAGGCCCTCATACATACATTACATTGTACGTCCAAGTGACATAACGCTACTAAAACGGTAGTAAAATTGATGTCCTTACCCAGACAGCAAGGTGCATAGTGCTCGTACGAACATGTGCATGTCGTACTCGTAGTACTAGTTGGACTAGTTGACGTGATATTTCCGAAAAAAGTGAGAGCAATGAGAGCAAGTAAAAGAAAGGCAGAAACACGTGTTTCTATCGAAGTTTATCCGCAGTGAGATGCCCATGTGGCTGTGTGCCGCTTGCAGCTGCATCCACAGCCGGTGCCAGGTGCAGTGGGTTCCGTGGGATGACATCCCCAACGTGCAGCTTCTGTGCACGGAAATACAGCCCACAGCGGCAGTTCCCCCCAAGGTGATTTACTGGTGACGGGGCCACCACCGCCGCCTCCTGTCTTTGGGATGCACGGTGCAGCATCATGCTCTGGCTTGGATGACACTGCCGGTGCTTTGTTGGTGTTTGTGCATGAGTCCACACCCTCCACTGTGGCAGGCCTGTATAGCAGCGCATATGGCAGTACAGCCACGTTGCTGACCTGGCAGATGCAGGATGCAGCAGCAATAGCCACATCATCAAGTCACAGGTAAAATACATAAACATACGCAAACGAGCGTACATTCTCGTCTCATCCATAAGTCGATCAGCGAAGTGTAAGATAAGAACCAAACACCTTACGCGATTATACACGATATTCGCGTATTCACACCGATTATAACCTAGGACGATTATAAAAGACGGTAAAATGAACGTGACACTAGATTGTCGTGACATGGCAGCGGAAGCAGTGGAGTACTGCATGTGAATCATGCTGCTTAGTGTGTCCCAGTAATGTATTCACTCTGCCACTGTATTTCCTGCCTTGCAGCAGCAAAGGTACCGCCTTGGAGCCTGGCACGGGTGGACATGGGGGATGTGCCTGAGCGGAATCGGTTTGGGAGGCTGCTGTCACCCCTGAACCTCAGCGAAATGCTGCTGGTGGCTATCGCCATCGCCACCTTGAAGATCGTGGTGATGCGTCTCAAGGATGGCGGCTTGCAGGGCCCACCAGAAGTCCAGCCTCGGGTGCTGGCTGGCCATGTTGTGGCATGGCCGACCCCCTCTCGCTGCTTGGAGGACCAGCCGTAGTACATCCAGGTTGTTTTCGTGCAGGCAGGGATCAGCCGTGAACACATGCAGGAACTGCTGTGGACGGCACACTTCCTCATTGTCCGAGGCTCCATGGTCGTGGCTTGGGCTGAACACCTGGTGGAGGAATGGCAGCGGACGCTTAGCCTGCCCCTCCAGCTGAACCTGCTGTCGATGCAGGAGCTGCAATTATTCCATGGCGTTCCCGAGGGGCTGATCACACACGCCTACATTCTGCAGACTGAGGAAGCTGCTCGCCAGCTGCGGGAGATATGGCTGGAGGCTCGTGATGGCAGTGCGTGTATCCAGCAGGAAATGGAGGGCCGCGAGGTGCACATGGAGGGAGGTGCATTGACTGCAGCCGAAGCTGCTGTCATGGAAGTGGTGACTGGGATGAATGCGATGGTTGAAGCAGTACAGCCGACTTGACAGACTCAAGTCAGTACCTATGTGATGTTCGCTGGGTAAACCATGATGTAGTGTCATGATGTAGTGTCAAATATAAGTCAACTGCTGACAATTGATGCATTTCGGCCATTAGGACTTGCAATGTAATCACGAACAGATCTTTTATTAGCAGTAATGATTACATCCACTGCTGGTCAGGATCAACGGCGGAGCCGGTCAACGAGGGTGTGCTGGATGACTTTCTTCTGTGAATGTAGCACCGACGTATGACAGCTTGGAGGGTGTACAGACCATCCGGGACCCTGATGCCTGGGAGGCTGCATTGGAGCATGTCCTCGTCGATTGTGCAGGCGGCCTGGGTGTGGCACCAACTACAGCACCAACTACAGCACCTTCTTAAACATCACGAGCCCACAGTGTTTTCCTTTCGGATTGGTGGAATACGGCACATTGTTCTGCCAGCAGATGCACTATCGGGGTGCACCACTGGCACCTGGCATGGGCCGGCACCTTCTGGCACAGAGCAGGGAGGCCCTGGGCATCCTACTCGACACCAAGATGCTGCACGATGCCAGCCGTCAGGCCGCCATTGTGGTCCGTAAATAGCCTCACCACCTGCACCGTGGTGGGCCTCACACATGAAAAGATGAAGGTGGCCACGGTGACGCTGGGCGGAGAGGTGATGCAGCGGATCCTGGCTGTGGTGGGGTCCTTCGCGGCCGCAGTACAGGCCATGGGCTTGCATGTGGAGAGCATGAATGCGATGTACAGTGCGGGGTGCATGAAAGCCGCTGCTCTGGATATGGCTGTGGGTTGCCATACCGTACACTTCAATGTCAACCCCGATGATGTCAGCAACCGGATCATGATAATCAGCACTGGCGAGGTGGCACCCTGCATGTCTGATGGGCGACCGCTGCACAGCCAGGACATGCACAGGTGCCTGCGACGAATGGCAGCATACCCCCAGCTTTGCACCACATATTTGCGGGTGGTGGTGAGTGCGGTTCTGAGGATCATTTTTGGGTTCCGGGCGGGTGACAAGGTGCAGTGTGAGCCCCGCTGCTACATGGGAACGGTGCAGTACCTGTCCTACAAGGTGGAGGAGAGCGGCCACCGTGCCTTGAATTTCCACAGTGAAGCGGTGGTGCCAGCTTTCCGAATAGCCACCATCAAGAGCATCTTCAGTGGCAGCACAGCAGGCAGAGACATGCAGGCAGGCCTCAAAATGGACACCGAGCTGACAGCACTTCACCACCACATTGCGGACATCATGGAGGGCGTCGTCTGCCAGCTCCTGTCGGAGCCGTATGAGTGCACCCCAGCTGCATATGTTTTCCATGGCAGGCGCTGGCGGCCTTTCACAGGGTCGACGCCCCCTGTGAGCACCAATCAGCCGCCAGCGGTCATACAGGTGCCGTTTCCGGACCGTGATGACTAATCGGATCAGCAGGACCTCCGGTGCTTCTGCAAGCATGCTCTGCAGGCTGAGCGGCGTCTGTCCATGTCAGATGCCGTGGCCCCAGCCGTGATTCAGCATCCCTGGCCCAGCAGCCACAGCAGCCAGAGCAGCGGCAGCAGCAGCAGCAACAACAGCCGTCACAGCAGCAGCACGGATTGGTGTGAGATGGACTGTGGCACAGCTGTTCCCACACCGGCCCCGGACGTGCACACACTTGCTCCGGAGGCCAGCAACTTGTTCACACGTCATCTCAGCCGGCTGGCCGTGCATCCAAACGATAGGCACCGCTTTCTTCAGATACATAGAGCCGTAGGCTCCCTTACTTATATGTGTAGTAGTACATTAAAAAGGCAGAATCTAAATCCACTACTTGTTATGCGCTTAGGCGGAAAACTAGCCCAAGCGAACTGGCTCATTCTTTGCTATCACCTGCAAGTTCGTGTGTACCCACTAGGGTAATAAAAATACGTGGCTTAGTTGTCTTTATCTTTATTGAAGTAACCTTCTCGTTAGCTAGGATAGACATTTACCTTAACAGCACTCCAACATCCACGTGTTCTCCATGTGTACGACAGTAAGGGCCTATGGCTTAATGGATAAAGCGCCGGTCTACGGAACCGGAGATTCCAGGTTCGATCCCTGGTAGGCTCGACGGCAGATCAGATGTATAATTACGGCACTTTTGATATCCTCCTGCACATCATGATATCCTCATGCATATATTTTAAGCTTCCCCAAGAACAGACACCACCTACCTTTCACCCTGAAATGATCTGGGACACTGACATGCAGTGCTCTGGCGCCTTGCACTCTGATGGGGGCGGAAAGACGTTGACGTAGATTGCCTCCACCTCCACTGTAAAATTAATTAACTTGAAGGTCCCATGAGCCCCCCAGGCTATCACGGACCCCTCTGCACTTGTACGGACACTGTATTTGAAACTGTTGGACGGGTGGCACGCCATGTGGAACATACATCCGTCACCACCATTACTACAAGGACAAGAGCCAGATGATAGGATGTGGGGCTCAGGAGTGCGGAGTGTGGGGTTCGGGGCCTGCAAGCAGGGAGCATGGGGCTGGGGAACAAGGAACATGGGGCTCAGCACCACAGAGTGTGGTGATCATTCTCCTGGGGTCGTACCCAAAATGATTGAACCCAGATTGGCATGAGGCTCCGGAGCGTTAAGTGGGTGGGCCAGCACTGCGTGGAGCATGTGGCGCAAGAGCCAAACATAAGGAACTCTGGAGTGTGAAACGTAGGAATCAGAACCGTCTGGCATCACTGCTGCTGCTCTAACGCACTGTTTACTTGATTGTTACCTGCCTTCTAACAGTAACCCACCTTGTCTATCAGTAACCAACAATGGGTCACACAAGCACTCAGACCATGGGGCCCAGCAGTGTGGCGTGCACACGACTGCCACCGCGTCATTCGTTTATTTTCCAGATCCCCACTGAACGGTGCAATTCATTGGTAGTTGAGCGTTTGTAGTGCACACCTCGACATGTCCTGGGGCCGTTTCCAGAACGATCGACTCCAGATCGACAATGACTTCAAAGACACATTGCTTAAACGCTGGCCGAGTCTGTTTTCCTTGATCTGGTCTGATGTTTCATTGGGAAATCTGCTTTCTTCATATCAGGGCTCCAGCTTCCTATGTATTAATTGCATGTTTTTTGAGGGCTACACATTTCAGAACTGCCCTGCTCGGCAGTGGAACCTGTCCCACTCCCTTGCAAGCCTGGACTGTACGGCTTAGCAGCCCTACGGGTATCCTGGGGCTCAACACCATGGAGCGTGGGGCTCGAGACAGCAGACCATGACACTCCCGGTGTGTGAACTGAGTGTGGAACTTTAGGTCATCCCCTAAAGGGGAACCAAAGGGGAAGAAGAACACTAAAGGGGACAGACAACCCTTTGGAAACCCTTTTTGTTTTTCCCTTCTTGTTCCCCTTTAGGGGATGCCTTTGGTTCCCCTAAAGGGGATGGAGACTTTGGAAACCCTTTAGGGGACAACCCCTTAGTTCCCCTTTAGGGGATGACAACCCTAAAAGGGACACCCCTAAAGTAGGGGATGACAACCCTAAACGGGACAAACCTAAAGGGCCACCACAGCGTTGGCCTTGTAGGAGCTCTAAATCACGGAGTGTAGAATTCATTAACCCCCACATTCGTTGTTACATGAGTGTGAGTGTGTAGACTACGGATGTGTCAGAACCCCTACATGCTAAACGCCGCGCATCGAACCGATGGCCACCTGTTTGTTCGTTATAAATGGGAAAATCCCAAATATTGTCATCTGGGGTCGTAGCTCAAATGGTAGAGCGCCCGCTTAGCAAAACGCTAATGCGCCCGAATATGCGGGAGGTAGGGGGATCGATGCCCTCCGACTCCAAGTTTTTTCCATGTGCAGCTCATATTTCTTTTAAGCTTCATAACGCTTATGTTCCTGCCATTGCCTTTTCCATGCTGAACCTTACCTGTGGACTGAGCGCTACGCAAAGCATCCACCGTTACCGCAGCTTGCCGTGAGGCGCGCGAGACGTTATGGGTGCCGTTGTTAGCTTTGAGCTTACTCACGCGTCTCAGCAGAACTTGGCGCCAAGAAAAAGTTTAACCACTGATGACGGTGACATTTATCATATGGTCTATTTCCTAAGCGTACGCCTTCAATCATGCTCGATTTATGTACCCGAAACCATTTCCCAAGAAATGCTGCGATTGAATGACCCAACACACAAAAATGAACCCTCTACGGCAAATGTCGGAAAACACAAAAGGGACCAGGAAATGATCCGTCGATCTTATGGAATACTAGAATGATAAGGTAGATGTTTATAAGAGAAGTAGCTTTGCGTCGCGCATGAGCCGCCACTGCAAAAACTCAGACATGAGTATGAGAGTTACGAAATTACCAGCGGCCGAGCGGAAATCCTGCGCTGTAGACTTGCCTCTGCATGGATTGGAAGGCAAGGAAAGCGCTCTACTGCGGCCCGTAGGGTCGCGCGCTGGACTTGAACTCTGTGTTTGACTTCGAATTTTTTAGGTTTACTGACCGAAATTATGCCCTCCCACAGCCGGGAAAGCGGTTTGCCGACCTCTGCTCCAGCTATGCAACGAGGAAGAGCATACCCTAAGTTGAACCGTTGGGTACCAATCGTCAAGGGTTAGGTGGCGTCATCGTTGGCGCGAACCCCGTGGGCGTGTTTCGCTCTAATGCATTGCGTTCAATACCTCGTGCCTAGCAACTGCGCACCGACGGGAACTATATTCAATAAGCAAAGCCGCAAAAGGGTTTGCAACGACGGGTTTACAACACGAACACAACCTTGTTAACCGTTGCGCGCTAAAGAAGCCGAACGTTGGGCACTCCCACGTTGGGCACAAGGCCAGCCGTTAGTGTTGCCTGATGCGCAAACCGTCGAGCACAGCAAGCGAGTTAACCTTGACTACAGCAATTTCCAGCCTTGAGGTCCGGTTCTTCCACCACAACCACATTGAATGTTCGGGAACTGCACTGCCGTAAACTAGTCAGCGCCAGTCAGCGTCATGTTTCACAAAAAGCTGCACAGGCTTCTGGCCACCCGGCCCAATGTTGAGGCTCCGCCACCAGAGGGGCCCGAGTCCAAGCGTTTACCCCTAGTCGTACAGTCGTACACAGGGACTAGTCCGTTGGCGGTGGGCCGTGTCCGCACGCGGGCTCTGTCTGTGGTACTGCCGACGTCCTGCAACACACCCGCATGCAGGGAGACAGGGTGTACCTACACCTGCTGCAGGTGCCCATGTGCGTGTGTGTGTTACATGGTCGTGGGTGCGTTCCCTGTACCTGCAAACCGCCCAAATACGAGCCGAGGGATCAAGGGCTACCAGATCGCCTATAAGCACCATCCTACCCATGTAGGATGGAGGCGACGCCACCGCCGACGGCAAGGGCGAGGGGGGCGACGAGCTTGCGACATTGCTGAACTTATGCCCGCTCACACGGCAGATGATTCAGGCGCTGGGGCAGGTGGTGGAGATAGAACCAGTAAGATTTGGGGCCTCTCAGGTGCCAAAGGGTCATGGCGGCAGCAGCGGTGGCAGCACGGCAGCGACTGTACCAACACCTACGGCAGGGCCCGGTGTGGCAATGGCGGCGGCGGCAATGGCGGCGGCGGCAATGGCGGCGGCGGCAACGGTGGCGGCAGGGCGAGTCATTACAACCCAGCATTCAGCGTGACGCTGCTTGTCCATCCAATGATGTGTGTGTGTGTGTGTGTGTGTGTGTGTGTGTGTGTGTGTGTGTGTGTGTGTGTGTGTGTGTGTGTGTGTGTGTGTGTGTGTGTGTGTGTGTGTGTGTGTGTGTGTGTGTGTGTGTGTGTGTGTGTGTGTGTGTGTGTGTGTGTGTGTGTGTGTGTGTGTGTGTGTGTGTGTGTGTGTTGTGGACCCTGAGGTCGTGAGAGAACCTGCGAGGGAGAGGCGAGGGAGAGGCGAGGAATTGCATGAACAACTCTGAACAACTTCAATTGATGGATGGCAAGCAGATGAGGTGCGAAAGGATTGCTTTGAGACCAGCAGGATAGCAGCACCTGGTTAAGTTATTCTCTCAATGCCCTTTCAGGAATGAACGTGCCCGATACACTTGCCTACCTAGCAAGGTTCTCCTTCACCACACACACACAGAGAGACAGGATCTAGCTTTATCGGAAGATGTGGGTTCGGGTCCCGCCGCTGGTCCCCCGGGTAAAGTAGATCGGGGTGTCGAATGCTGGAGACACTGGGTTCCTCCAGTGTGCTAGGTGGCTGAAGGGGAGCTCACCGTGAAAATCAATACACTGCAGCAAAGCAGTGGCGGAGGAATAATCCTGCATATGGACCAGGCTGTATATCAGATGGTTGTTGGATAGTGAAACCGGGCTGTGCCAGGATTCACAGGGTTAGGGTGGCGATTGGCAACGGTGTGTGAGTGCATTTTTAGATCGTGCAGTTCTAGAGCGGCACTCGGTAGAATGGAAGTGGAGCTGTGACACTGGAGCTGGTGTATGTAGCTGGCGAGAGGATTTGAGCAGGTGTTGGCGCCTTGCGTTGATAAGGGAGAATGGTTAGAATTCTGACCGATATAATGCCCCTCCAGTAACGGAGTGCTTTGACAGTCACTCCTATTGGGAAACGGTTAGGTGACCCTGGCCAGTGTCAGGCCCAGATCGATATGTAACAAATATACACACACACACACACACACACGTTCTCCCATCCATCCCACCACCCAACCACGCACTCATGGGGCCCCAACCCCAGAAGCTCCCTGTTGTGGCCATTAAGCTGCAGCTCTTCCCACTAAATCATGAGCAGCTGGGTTGCCGTTTCCACGGCAACCTGCTGATGCTAACTTGACAGGCCCTGACGGCACGGATGAGACATGGGCACTGGGGAAGGACTGGCAAGCGACTTCCAGGCAGCGGCCATCGTAGAGCATGACATGCAGGTTCAGGTCCACGTTCCACAGGGGTACCAATTCAAGTCGGTACAACTGCCGGTCGGGGCTTATGACTTCTAAGGTTACGGGTCCAGTTGAAGTGTGGCGGCCCGACTGCAGCTTGGCTTTTGAAGTGTGTAGCTGGGGGTGTACCAATGGGCCACACAGCCATGTATCTGGGCTGCTGGGGTGTATACGGCCTGGGGTGATCACTTCCAAGGAAAGTCCAAAGAAGGCGGCACCGTGACCCACCCACATACACGCAGTGGATTGGCCCTTCATTCACCATTACTCTGCTGACTACCGCTGCCGTGGGGCTGCTAACGAAGCTTCCCCGACATCTTGTCAGCCCTGAGCCCCCCTCTCCCTTCCCGCCCTCCACACCGGGGGTTTTCCCCCCACAGGTCAACATGCAGGCCTGGTCGCCAGGCCAGCGGGCCACCTTTGTAAGGAATCTTGAAGCGCCTCTCATCAGCAGTCGAGCAGGAGCACTGCTTGATGTCACAAGGTGAACCCCCAGGGTGTCCCCCGGAGAGGGGCTTCACAACCACCATGGAGACTGGGAGACGGCTGTCTGAGCATAAGTTTTGTAAATTGGGGCGGTGGTCCCCCATCCTCGCAGCAGCACCCTGATGGAGGCAGCCCTGGTAGAGCTGTTGGACCAGGGACTGCTACCGCCACCACCACCAGTGGGGCAGAAGCAGCTGCTGCAGCCAGAGGAGGAAGACGATGGAGGAGGAGATGGATGGGCCATCAGACGGTCACGATAACAGCAACGGGTACCTTTGTACCACATCTGAACTTTCCGCTTATCAAGCTGTGAGCAGGAAGGGGATGGCTGGTTGGAACCGTGGCTGGCTGAGAGCTGTGTGATCCTCTCCCTGTCTAGCTGCCTGCCTGTGCATCCAGCTGGCTGCCCACCCACCGCGGTGTACAGGACCCCACGGGTACGGACCCCACCTACCACATTAGCTAAGTCCCAGCATGCCCCCACCCTGCCTGGCCCCTTCCCAACCCACACACACGCATACACAAATTCACACATACACACACGTGCATGCATGTACACACACATACACACATGCATGCATGTGTGGTGCACAAGTGCAGCATTTGGCAAAAAAGGTGAGCTCCTGGTGCTTTCGGGGTCCTGCTGTCTGCATCCAGAGTGCATCGCACTGCTGCTGCAGAGTACAGGCCTGGGTGACAGCAGTGGCAACACAGATGCCATCACCGGCCCTTCCACCTTTCCCCATGCTGCACAATTGCTAACACCGCAAGTGCCAACATCACCGATGTCGACTGACGGGGGCGCCATGCAGACGCCGCTGGTTCCTTTCCATGCGGGGATGGTGGGCACTATCGTCAGCACCACTGGGGACATGACCAGCAGTGAGACACTGCACGCGGGTGTGGAGGCCGACCTGGCGCCGGTAACCTCTTCGGTATCCTGGACTTTGAGAAATGGGTGGACTGCAACCCCATCCTGGTGCTGTGTGAACTGCACCCGGTACGGCAACGGTTCAAGTGGAACATCGGGGAGATCACTGGCTTCGAGTGACCGTCTTCTCTGGGGAGGGCGGGGTTGGCTGTGCTGATGGAAGGGTGATGGGTATCGCGAGGCCAAGCAGGCGTCTAGGAGTTGCGAGTGGCTGTGAACGACGAGGAATGTTGTTCGTCTCCTTACCCGCAATCCAGCCCTGCTGTGCATGCTGTGGAACCATCCGGTCAAAGCCATTATGCATAACACCCTTGCAAACCAAACAAATAAGCTTATGGCGTGATTGGACGGTTAAAGCTGTGGGATGTATGATAATGTGGTCGGTGTTTGTTGGGCCAAGGAGGGAGCTTTAGGGTTTCACGATGTGGCGAAGAAAACGGAATGTGCTATAAGCTCCATCTTGCCTACACCGATAGGTGGCTAAGAGAGCCCACCAGCGGGCAGTAAGATACCTTGTTGGCAGCGGGCGGCTTCTCCAGTGAAGCTGCACAGTGGCCCAACGACAACGTTGTCGTTTGTCACTAATCCGTGAAATTGTGTGGGCTGCAAGAGGTGCAAGGACAAGGCTACAACTGGGCGGCCATGCATCCATGCCTACGTTAATGGACGAAGAAACTCTCTGGAAGAACTCTTACGGGATGCAGAGGAAAGCGGCACGTAAAAAGCCAGCTATGCTGCTTCAACCTTCCACCTGGCTTTTAAGTCGGGAAAAACGTTTGCGCTGTGGGCAGCTGCTTTATTTGGATGTCGGTGTTGTTGTTAGGCGGACGGTGTACCAGGCTGTTGAGAATAACGTTTTTAGTAACAATTTGGATTTCGCGAATTTCGGTACTTTGTCAACTGACAACGATGAAGGCCGAGACTGAAACATCCAAGGCGGCCCCGCAAGTCATGCGGCTCGGTTCTCTAGAAGTCGAAGATCCCTCTTGTAACGAGTCGCACCTTTGTACAATCTTTCTGGGTGCCGAGTTGCCGACACGTCGGCCGGAGCCCTCTCCTCTTTCAACTGCACACTATTAATTAATCGTGTCACTTTTATCCATGAAACAAAAATTTATTTGGGAACTTAGATATCATGTAGAAAACATTTCGTGCATGACCTCGCGAGTCTACCCGTGCACAAAATTGTCGCTGTTTGCTTTTTAGTTTAATCTCATCCTTCACACACGACTACCATCATATCTGGCACTCTTGCTGCTGTGTGCTGCAACAGTCGGAGTTCAGAAGGCCCTGGTGGAACCGCCAACGACAGCCTTAACACGCAGCTGTGTGATCGTCAGCGCGCCATGCATCTGCCGAGCAGCATACTGCAATACCCCATTACTCCATATTACACCTCTTCCCCGCCACGTCCCCAACCATGGCGACTTCGCCAAGGCCATCAGCCTCCGTGGCTTGCCGCGTCCACTACCAACCCTCTACTTTCCTTGAACCCGGGTTATTCCCCCGGCCTCACCAACACGGCTTTGGTCTTCGAGCCGTCCTACCTCGCCGAATCTGCTGCGACTGCTGCCCCCACAGCAGAGCCACCCGCCGCCTCCTCCCCACAACTCCCCGCCGGCAACTCTCCTTTCTCGGCAATGGGCCGGTGCGCCAGCGGCGGCGGCGGCAGTGCCTGGGCTACCATCATCACCGGCGGGGCCCAGCGTCCCTGCGTCCGTGGGCCTCTGTCATCTTCCGTGGCTTCACGAGCGGCGGCGCTGAGGCCGGCGGGGCTCCCACTGTGTCCTGCCCGCCGTCGCCATCACCTCACGCACCTCACGCACCGCCTGATGTCCCCCTTCCGCGGTCCCCCCTCCTGCACCGCCCGACACACGGCCTCCCTCACGACCACCGCCGCGACCACTACCTGGACCACCCTCCATGACTCCGCCGCTACCTCCACCCGCGGCTGCCGCCACCCCAACAGAACCACCAACCACCAGGTAGGAGGACATGCACCACGTCCACCGGGACGGCTCGCCGCCACCCCTGCTTCCGCCTCCACCTCCGCCTCTGCCGCGACACCGACGTCACAGCTTGGAGCCGGGTCTTTCACCGCTGCTGCTGCCGGACAACCCACAACGAACCGCGGGTGGCCGCCACCGCCACCGCCAACGCCAACGCCAGCGGCTCCAGGGAATCCCGCCGGGGATGGCCATAACTATCAGGAGCAGCAGCAGCAGCGGCGGCAGACGTCGTTGTTATCGGAGTTGCGGTCTCAGCTGGCTGATCGGGGTGTAGACTTGCCCGAGGATGTGCTGCCCGGGGAGTGGCACCGGGGGCTCTGTCCCTTCTGTGGGGGTGATGAAGGTCGGGAGCCGCTGTCCTTCAATCTGATTGTGTCGGAAGGTGCGGAGAGGGGAGGGGGGTTCCTTCGAGAGGGATGGGCCGGGAAGGGAGGGGGCAGGGAGGGAGGGAGGAAGGGAGGGAGGGAGGGAGGGAGGCAAGGAGGAGGGAGGAAGAGAGGAAGGGAAACGGGATATCCTCTTTGCTAGAGGTGTTGAGGGGATCATACAGATTCACCTCATCGGCATGTGGGATTACGGCTCTCGGGAGCTGGGGTCGGCTGGTCCCGCGCACCGCCACCTTCCTGAGAAGCGAACCGCACGTTGTTCCCTCATACATACATACATACATACATACATACATACATACATACATACATACATACATACATACATACATACATACATACATACATACATACATACATACATACATACATACATACATACATACATACGTACGTACGTACGTACGTACGTACATAAATGCGTACGTACGCCCTCACGCATCAGACGCCCACTTCGTCTACTACCGCTGCTGGCGGTCCAATAAGTGCGGCGTGGAGGAGACGGTGTGGGCCGAGTCTGTACGGAGGGGCCTGCAGAGGAGGGATGTACGGCAGGCAGCACCGAAGCCACAGGATCTGGGGGTTGATGAAGGCAAGCGAGAGGAGCTGGACGAAGGTGGGTTGTGGCGGTGCATGAGAGGGCCACGGCTGTGCGAGGCGGGCGCGGGGCTGTGTGGATGGGTGGGTTATCATTATGGGTGCTGTCGTCCAGGCTGTCTTTTCGGATGTGGGAAGGAGTGGGATGTGTTTTTAAGTTGGGTTTGGTTTCTAAGCATTTTTCTACACGCCCCTCCCCCTTCCTCCCCTGCCTCAAACCCCACTCTCTCCCCTCCCCTGGACTTGAGCTTGAGCTTGCTTGTTTTGTTTTGATTGCGTTTCTTCCTTCTCCTTTGCTGTACATACCTTCCGTATTGCTGTACACCCCTTCCATATTGCTGTACATCCCTTCCGTATTGCTGTACACCCCTTCCATATTGCTGTACATCCCTTCCGTATTGCTGTACACCCCTTCCATATTGCTGTACATCCCTTCCGTATTGCTGTACACCCCTTCCATATTGCTGTACACCCCTTCCATATTGCTGTACATCCCTTCCGTATTGCTGTACACCCCTTCCATATTGCTGTACATCTCTTCCGTATTGCTGTACACCCCTTCCATATTGCTGTACATCCCTTCCGTATTGCTGTACATACCTTCCGTATTGCTGTACATCCCTTCCGTATTGCTGTACACCCCTTCCGTATTGCTGTATTTCCCTTCCGTATTGCTGTACATACCTTCCGTATTGCTGTACATACCTTCCGTATTGCTGTACATACCTTCCGTATTGCTGTACATACCTTCCGTATTGCTGTACATACCTTCCGTATTGCTGTACATACCTTTCGTGCTTCCGCTCTTTCATCCCAGCTGTCATATCTTGTTTTTTCCCACCTTGCTAACCTTTCTTTCGTTTCCTTCGTATATTTTCTGGCCAATGCTGCGGGGTCGTCGTGGCTACTGCCCTTGTGCGAGGTCTAGGTAAGCCTGCAGCTTTGTGTACCACCGCTGCTCAACGCGGTTTCCTTCAACTTGAGGTTCCGGGCACATATCCCATTCACTGTTTGAGATAGTGACAAAGTTATAGCCAGACTTGATCTTTGCCACCACCACTGGCACACATCCTTCCAGTACCTAGAGCGGATACAGCTCGTCCGCACTGCGCTGCATATCAATAGGGCCTCAACGACAGTCTTACGAGGCCAGACACGACCACTATAACACATAAAGTGTCGGTAACGTAATATATGGGGTTTTAGTTCCGAAACCACTGGGGGGTCGGTGACGTCATCATCGCTTAGGACTCCCTGGGGGCAGTTCCGGACCTTTTGGACGTCTTGCGGCAGCTCACTTCCCACATTCTCACATATGATTCTCCCTTCCTCCCCTTCCGCCCTCCCTTCCCCCCCTACCCCTTCCTCCCCTTCCGCCCTCCCTTCCCCTCCCTACCCCTTCCTCCCCTTCCGCCCTCCCTTCCCCTCCCTACCCCTTCCTCCCCTTCCGCCCTCCCTTCCCCTCCCTACCCCTCCGCACTGCATCGGCAGACGCCCTGGCGTACTTCGCGGCCCGCGGCATCCGCCCGGAAACACTGCGCGTCGCGGGTGTGTTCCAGACACGGCGCGTGCCCCATCCCCTGCAGCCGGGGACCCTGCTGGAGCGTGTGGTGGTGTACCCGTACTACAAGGACGGCGTGCTCGTCAATGTTACGTACCATGACGTTCACGGATACTGTAGGTGCATCGGGGGAAAAGGGTCTGGAAACCGTTACCCCTGGCAGCATTGGTGCGTGTATTTAACCACCTTAACCAACTCAACCCTAAAACCCTACGGACGATCCCCCAGGCTTGGAGACTCCCATCATGGGTACGCTGTACGACGATGGCGACAATGATAATGCCGACGATGGCGACCCTGCCGCC
>NW_003307551.1:174393-176352 GCF_000143455.1 Volvox carteri f. nagariensis | reverse complement strand
AGGACCAGGGGCAAGAGCAGGGGCAACAGAGGGCTCCTAGCGATGCTCTCTCGCACTCACATCCCGGTCTTCGTTGGCAGCTGCCCGGTGCGGAGCGGGTGCTGTGGGGCCTAGATCAAGTGGCGTTTTCCCGGGTCATCCGGGAGCACAGGGAGCGGATGCGGGAGGCCAGGAGGCCGCCGCTCGCGAGGGGGAGGCAGCGAGCAGCGGCGGCGCCGGCGGCAGAGGTGGTGGCGGCGGCGGCGGGAGCCGGGTCGGCAGGCGGTGGCGGGAACGGCGGGATTGGAGGAGGTAGAGTGGTGGGGGTGGGGGGAGCAGCGGTGGCGTGGACGGCGGCGAGTGGGCGGCAGCAGGCGGATCTGGCGGCGGCAGGTCAGCCGGTGGTGACGAAGGGAGCTGGGCGGGGAGAGGAGGAGGGGGAGGAGGAGGAGAACGCGTATGGCGTGGCCGAAGGGATGTACAACATGAGTGGAACTACGTATGGGTTGAGGGAAGGGAAGGGGGAGGGAGAGGGGGAGGATCTGATCGGAGGAATCGGGCGAGATGAGTACGAGGAGGAGGAGGAAGGGTACGAAGAGGTCGACGAGTACGAGCAGCGTGGTCGGGCAGACGAGTACGAAGAGGAGGAAGAGTACGAGGAGGATGAATACTGCGAGTACGAGGAGGAAGAGTACGAGGAGGAAGAGTACGAGGAGGAAGAGTACGAGGAGGAAGAGTACGAGGAGGAAGAGTACGAGGAGGAAGAGTACGAGGAGGAAGAGTACGAGGAGGAAGAGTACGAGGAGGAAGAGTACGAGGAGGAAGAGTACGAGGAGGAAGAGTACGAGGAGGAAGAGTACGAGGATGTGTACAATGACAACATCAGCTGTGGCGGCGAGGCGGAGGATGAGAGTGACGTCGCCGGCACTGCAGCGGCGGCGGGTGCGGGTGCGGCAGCAGCGGATGGATTTGACGATGGGGGCAGCATGTCCAGGCCTGCTGCTGCTGCCGCTGCTGCTGCTTACGGCGCCGCCTACACCCCCGCCGCCGGCCCCGCTGACGTGGCCTCCCCCACCGGCCCCAGCAGCACCGCCCTGCTGGATGTCATTCTGGTGGAGGACGAGGTGGAGCGGCTGTGCATGATGGAGGTGTGTGTGTCCCCCTCCATCCCCCACCCAGAACTCCACAACCCTTCCTTCACACATACATACCCCGCCAGCTAGCCCGCATGCGGCCCTAGCCGCCCACCACATCACCACACCATCACCATCACCATCACCATCACCATCACCACCACCACAGTGACGGCCAATTTACTGTTCGCTCTGACATCCTCCTCCTCCCCGTGGCCATGATCAAGGAATATCAGAGCTCTCTCTCTCTCTCCCTCTCTCACACACACACACACACACACACACACAAGCACACACACACACACACACACACACAAGCACACACACACACATACACACACACAGCAAGTTCATTACTGCTGTGTTCTCTGCTTCAATGGGGTTGCGCACCTGGCGCTTCTTAACGTTACGTCTCGCGACGCAGATGACTTGACATCATGACACCAGCGCCAGGATACATGCCCAGGTTTGAGTGGTCGGCGGGTTATCCTTCCATTCAACCCCTGACCCCAGACAACTCCCCCCCCACACACCCTCCCCTCCCCACCCCTCCCCACCCGCCCTCACCCCTTCAGGCCGGTGTTCACAATGTGTTATCCCTACCCCCCCGTGCCGTGCTGGACTACCACATGCACTCCGAAGAGCTCAAGAACCGCGCTAGGGCCAAGTCCGGGACCAGGGGCCGGGGCCGGGGCGGGGCTGGAGGCGGCAGCGGGGGTGATAATGGTGGCGGTGGTGCTGGTGTGTCTCTTCCGGCCGCTGCGTCATCGGGGTCGGGCGCTGTCACGAGCTACATGTTAAACAGCAGGACGGTGAGTGCCGCTACCAAACCCCCCACCCCCCTCAC
>NW_003307551.1:50118-174168 GCF_000143455.1 Volvox carteri f. nagariensis | reverse complement strand
CCTTGGCAGCAGCTTCACTCGTTCGTGGTTCGTCTTCCCCCCATCCCCCAACCTCCCCAACCCATAGTTGGAGTCCTAATCCCAGTCGCCGGCTTTTCTCTCCCCCCCCCGGGTGCCTTTGTCGCTAGCAGGTCGCTAGAGCCCCTGCCGTCCCGGCCCTCTTCCCCCCCTTCCCGCGCAGGTCCTGTGTCCCGAGCCCGGTGTGGTGGGGGGTATGGTGCGGGTGACATTGGCGCTGAGGGAGACACGGGAGAGCAGGATGCTGGCGGAGGTGGGGGGGGGGGGGGAAGGGGGAGAGGGGTGGAGAGGAGGGCCTAAACCCCTAAAATCCCCCTAGCACCAGGACTTTTCGCTTGTAAGTGCTCCTACCGCCATCACCCCCCCCCAACCACCATTTCTTTGCATTGCGTTCTAGTTCTAAATCTCCCTGCCACCCATTTCTCTATTTTCAATACACACGAACATTTCCCCTTATACACCCCCACCCACACATACACGTACATCGCCCGACACAGGAGCTAGCCACGGAGCTGTCAAGGGAACGTTGTCGGGTGCTCCGCTGGCCCGCGGAGGAGGCGGAGCTGCCGCCGTGCAGCCGTGCACGGCAGCAGCTAGAGATGACGTGGCCGGCGTACGGCACCGACCCGGGCGAGTACTTTGACCCCGGTCCCGATTACCTCAGAGAGGACTTTGCGGAGGAGGTGATGTCGCAGATACCGGCGATGCAGCAGCAAACGTCCTTGTCGTACACGTACGGCACTGCAGGGATGCCGTACGTGCAACCGGCCCAGGGAGCTCAGCTACAGCAACCGTCGCAGCAAGAGCAGCAGCAGCAGCGGCAGCTGCAGAGGGAGGGTTCGGTTTCGGCTCTGCGCAGCTGTGCGGGTGATGTGTTGTTGGAGGATGGTCGGGAGGCGCTGAGGTGGCTTGTGGATGCCGCCCGGCCGTACCCTGTACGGGGTCTGGTGGACGTCACCGGCCTGTGGGGAGAGGTACGCACGCAGCGCTTTCAGACAGTCACACATACACATGCATCGCTACATGTATACATACGTACGTACATACATACAGGCACATAGGCCGTAACTCGATGCCATGTTTTCGACTAAACACATCCACCCGCCTCCCCCCAACCCCCGCGCTGCTGGCGGTCCTTCTCGCCCACCCACGACAACTTTTTGTGTATTTGGTGGTTGACGGTTTCAGTTGCTTCAACACTGGTACGGCAAGGAGCAGACTGCGGCGGGTGTGTCCACGGGCTGGCCCGGGTTGGACGAGCTGTACAAGGTGACTCCAGGGGAGCTCACGGTGGTCACAGGTGGGCGTGTGTAGGGGTTGGGGGCTAGGGGTTGTTGGCGGTCGGTGTCGAAGGTGGGGGGGTGGGGGAGTGGGGGCCAAAGGAGCAGAAAACAACGTTTAAGGAGTCTGGACTAAGCTGGCAGGGTTGTGTGGTGTGTGCGGGGTGAGGGGTGTGTGGGTGTGCTTTAATCCTCTGAGCTGGGGCGGTGTGTGTGTATGTATATGTGTGTATGGGTTTTAACGGCGCCATGAACGGCCTGTCCTAGGACTACCCTTCCACAACCCCATCAGCCCAGAGCGCGTCTCTCTCGACACGGAACAGACTTTCCCCCTTTCCCTCGCCACCTAGGCGCGCCCCGCACACTTTCACGACCCGATCCAACCCAACCCGGCTCGGGTCCCCCCCTTGCCGCCTCCTTCATCCTCTTCTTCATCTTCTTCTCCGTCTGTATGTATGTATGTATGTGCACCTAACTGAATTGAGCCGCGAGAAGGCTAGAGGCAGAGGAGCTGATATGTGATGTCTGCATGTACGATATGCATGTGTATGTATGTATACATGTATGTATGTATGTATGTCGCTCGCAGGTGTTCCTAACAGCGGCAAGTCCCACTGGCTTGATGCCCTGGCCGTGCAGCTGGCCAGTGGGGCGGGGTGGAGGATTGCTTTCGCCAGCTTTGAAAAGAGCATCACACGACATGCGCAGAACCTGATCGAACTGGCCGCACGTGGGTGTTCGCATTCTCCTCTTCTGTTTTGCGATCGGACGGGGGGTTATGGGGTAATGGCGGGACCCTTAGGTTTTGTGTTTTGAGTCGGGTTTGTCGAAATAAGGCCCCTTCGGAGACCTTGAGGATTATGGGGGTCAAGGGAGGGGTGGGTGAGGGGGTCGGGGGAAGTGCGTGTGGTTGAGGCGGATCGGACTGTGTGACGGACGTGTCTTCCCATGTCCCATTCACTCAGTGCTCCGCACCTGCACCCCCTCCTCAGCCCGTTGCTTCTCTCCCGCACCGCCTGGGAGTTTGCTGATGTCGATGCTGGCTGCCGGTCCTATCCATCATACACGTACGCTTCCTCCCTCCCTCCTAATCCCCTCCCTCCCTTGCTGCGTCCTTAACTGTTTCCCCGGCAATGTGTTTCCGAACCCCCCCAATCCCCCTCCAATCCCCCCCAATCCCCCCTAACCCCCCATCCCCCCCTCGGCTACAGAGAAGCCCATGTTCAGCTCCCAGGGTTTTCCCCTCATGAGCCCCGGGGAATTCCAGGAGGCCCTCAACTGGATCAACGAACATTTCGTACTTATACGACATGCTGACATGGCGGACGAATTTACCGCAGTAGCAGCCGCGGGCGGTCGCTCCGGGCCCGCCGGCCGCGAAGGCATCCCGGCGGAGGGTGATGCAGCTGATGAGGGGGATGCGGATGTCGGGGTGGTGGAGGAGGAGGAGGAGGCGGGTGGGCCCCGCCAGCCATGTACCATTGACTGGGTGCTGGCTCGAGCCACTCAGGCGGTGTACAGGTCGGCGGGGTGTGTGGGGCTGTGGGGGTGGCGGGTGGGTTGGGGAGAGGTTGGGGGTGGGGATATAGCTCTAGAGGGGGGGCTCTGGGTACGGGGGGAAATATCCGACGGGGGGAGACACCGCATGCGATGAAACACGGACATCAAGTAGTAGTGGGGAATGAGGTGGGTATGGGGTTGAGGTTGGGGACGGGGGTAGCCCGAGGAATGAGGTGAGGGACGGCGAGAGGGGTGCCTAGGGTTATGCTGCCCTCCATGCTGACGTCTGCCACGAAAAAAATGTTCGTGTACGACAGGTACGGCATTCGCGGCTTGGTGATTGATCCATACAACGAGTTGGAGCAGCGGCGGGGCGCACAGACCGAGACCGAGTACGTGAGCGCCCTGCTAGGCAAGGTGAGATGTGGGGCCTCAAAGGGGAGTGGAGGCGGCTACACATCAACTTGGAAATGCTTAACAACAGCTTTCCTCCCCCCTCCCGTCCTCAGGGAAGTGGGCGGGTGAAGGAAGGGGAGCAGCGGGGCGTCGTACCAGTCCGCTGTCGCGCTTGCCCTTCCTCCCGCCGCCCGACCCCCTGCATACTGCCACGTGCCGGCCATTCTTCGCCGCTGTTTCTTCTCTCCCCTCCTTCCCCCCTTTCTCCGCCCTCTGCCCTTTTCGGGGTGTGGCCGTATGCTCTTGTGCGAGTCACGTGCGAGTCCTCTTGTGTGTCAATCCCCGAAGGTCATCCCCCTCCCTTCCCGCCTCCCATCCCCTCTCCGCCTTTCCGGTAGGTGAAGCGGTGGGCTCAGCGGCACCTGGTACATGTGTGGCTTGTGGCGCACCCCAAGTCCATGGAAGAGTGGGACGGAGGACCGCCCACCATGTACGACATATCCGGATCAGCCCACTGGTACAACAAGGCTGACATGGGGATCGTGGTGCACAGGTGCGGTGGGAGCTGGGATAACGCACTCGTAAACCACACATACACACAAGCGTATGCTCACACGTATCTTCACCAGAAGAAACGTGACTTGAAGAAAAGTGTTTTGTGTGTGTGTGTTGTTGTTGGGGGGAGAGAGAGAGAGAGGGAGGATTGGGGAGAAGTGGAGATACGTAGGGAAAAAGGGAGGGAAAGGGGGAAGAGGGGACATCAAAGTCTCGGCTATGACAGGCGCCGTGTGGGAGATGGGGTCTGGTGTGGGGTCGTAGAAGTTGAGTTACTCGGGGGTTCCACATCCCCACCTCTCTCTATCCCTCTCTCTCGGGGCGTCTGGGTCCGTAATATGATAGTGTGGTGTTAGTCCGCCCGGGGCCATATAAACCCTCCCCCTGCTCCCTCCCTGGACTGTTCACGTCCGAGTCTTGTCAGGCTGTACCAGGCTCGATCCCCCTCCTGTGCGCCGAGCGTCCTCCCAACCTCCCTCCCTGCGGAGCCGCCGTGCCTCGTCCGTACACAGCTCGGGTCTGGTCAGACGTGGTCTTTTCCCCAGAGCCGCTGCCAGCATCTGTTCTCCCTGCCTTGGGCCCAAGTGTGCATACGAGCGCGCATCAATCCTTCCCTCCCCCCTCTCTAGCCCCCTGGATCTGAGCATTGAGTCCGAATGGGTGCTATTCTTGCTTTTTCCCGCGCTCGGGGGACCCCGGGGTAACAGATACACACGAGTGGCTATTGACGCGGCTTTGCGGAAGCGCCAGATGGCGGCATCGGGGCGGAGTGGCAAGCCGTTGCAAATACCCTGGCGCGAGAACGAGACGCTGATCAAAGTCCTTAAGGTGAGAGGAGGGGCTTGGGGTAAGGGAGGACACGGAGGGTGGCGAAGCCTGACGACATCGGGGAAGTAACCTGGGCCGCCCTTCATGCGCATGCTTCAGTGGTGCGGGTGAGTCGGCTTGATGAGGGGGTAAACTAGTGCTGAGACGAGGGTTAACGAAGCACCGGGGCCTGGAACAGTTGAGAAGGGCGAAGAGCGTCAGGGGAATAGGTAAGAGGTATGAGGACGTGGTGGTATTACGCGCTGCGGGTGGGAAACATTTGAGCCCGAAGCCACGGGGAAGATCGGTGGGCAGGGATGCAAAGCTGGGGACCCAAGACAATAAATGTGAAATTCAGGATGGATTTCATGGGGAAAACAGGTGCGGAGGTCGCACACCAAAGCTGGAGCAGAGAGGGGCCGCAGCCGAGGCTTCCGCTGGGAAGGGGAATGCGGTTTCGAGGCGTGCCTCGCTCTCCGTACCCACTTCCCGTCCTCTCGTTTTTCAGGGTTCGTATGTTGTTTATTTGTCCACCGGTGCGATAATGCAGGCGCGTAACAAAACCAGTGGGGCGCAAGGTGATTACACGCTGGAATACGACAGGGAGCAGTGCAAGTTTCGGGACCCGCTTGTGGAGCCGAGCCGGCACTAGTTGAGCACGATGCTTGGCATGAGCGTAGTGTAGTATCGGGTATAGAGATGGATTGGCAGGGAGGGAATCTGGCGAAAGATTAATATATCCTGAGAACTTTATGTCACAGCTATGATTGTAGAGGCCTCCTCATGCTTGAATCTTGGTTACGGAAGGACAAGCGTCTGCGGTCATAGAGAACGCTCGTGTGCACATATTTCACATTTAAGGCGATTTAATTGAACAAGATCCTGTACTGTAACGGAGCCCTTGGGCGATGTCAGATGACCCTTTGCCCGGTGACCCAATCAATCTGCAAAGGTATAAACACGCGATATTGTGAGATAGTAGGAATGCAGCAATCTGCTGCTGGAGGCGTATTGAGAATATGTGCAACAGGTTGACATAAGGCCCAGGCGGGAAAAAGGTGACGCTCAGAAGAAACGCTTTGCCTTTCTGGGAATTGGCTGCAACTGCTGTTTGTCTGCTGTTTGACAACGAGAAATGTGACGGCCATCTATCGCCTTGGATACAAGCCCTTGTCCAAAGCGTTGACTTTTAGGAATACTTTACCTGGTACAATATGGACTTGCAGGATGCTGCGGTACTAATTGCTGTAGCTATAATTATACTGTGTCATCTACTGCTCAAGGTGAAGCGCCGGTAAGGAGGGATGGCGAAGGCGGCCCAGGGCGCTCAGTGGGGTCCCTTGGCCTGATCACAACTCATAGTTGTTGCTATTTCTTGTATATAGTGAGTATGGGACAAGAAGCTTCTATGGATTGTTGAGGTCGGGACGGCCACTGTCAACCTTTCTTACCGAAGCTGTAGTTTACGAATAAAGAGCTTGCTTGTGACCTCTGCCGATGCAGGCTTGATGTTTCCGGGCCAAGCTGTATTCTGATCCCACAGAACGGGCAAGAGCATACGGAGCAAGAGGTGATCCGTCGTGGTCGGGGGGTTATTTTGGGTTACAGTTAACATTTTCCCCTGACAATGATACAGATTGTTAGGTGCATTCAGTTCGTTTCAAGCTCACTGGTATACCTAGTAACGCCATTTTCGTTTGGCTCTCCCTTTCACCGGCTGACTTTCTAGGATGCGACGACCCTGTGGGATGGATTGGACATCTGCTTACCGTGTCCCCCAAGCGCGCTCAATGAGGAACTGGTGGACCCCTTCTATCTACCATTGGCCCCATGGGCTAGTGTCTCGGTTCTTCCGAAGGTTAGAAATCAACCTGCGCTCGCCGACCTAGGGCATATGCATGCGGGCCTCGTTTCACGTCCTCACGCTCCAAGCCATAACATGCTGTTCCTGATATTCAAAGCACCTCGGGCTACAGCTCGTCAACCTATCAATCGCCATGCTTAGTCCCGTGCGGCTCGCAACATGGTTACCGTGCTGCCACGCTTACATGCCAAATGTGCCCGCACAAAGATGCTTTCCTTTGATAACCAGGTCTTTGTGTTTCTGTAAATCGCGTGGACGCACGGCTCCAAACCCACTTACCTCAGTTAACAACAGCCGCTCAACCTTGCTCCGTCAGCAACTTTTATGCCTTTTGTTCCCGCCGCTTTTGACCTTCAGCAGGTGCTCACCTCACTCCCCAAGGACAGCACCCCAGACACGCTGGACACTCCGGGACGTATGGTGCCCCCGATTGCGATAGCAACCCCGGCGCCTCCCAGCCCCGCAAGAAGGCCACCCCCGACCTCCAGTCCCTCTCTCTCTCCACCTCGCCGCTGCCCCTCCCCAATACGTCCCGTTACGTCTGGCACTTCTTTTTCACGTATCCCTGTCTCTCCCACCGGATTAACTCCCTGCTCCCGCCGCCTGACCGGTACCTCATCCCAGAGAGGCCACGTGCGCCGAGCATCCCTAGATGTCCCCCCGGCCACTGGCAGCAGCGCCAGCTCTGCCTCCACTACTGGCAGCATCAGCATTTCGCGCTTGCCTCAAGCACCAGGTTGTGGCGCCTCCCTGCCACGGCCACTAGCGTCCAGCCCAAGAGTCAACAGCAGCAGTATTAGACCTCCACGCAGCCCAGTAGCGGCCGCGAAATTGGCGCTGCCGTCACCCCGACGACTGCAATCTCCGCGACAGCAACCACAACCAGCGTGCTGCAAGGTGGCACCAGTGTCACAGCTGAACGTGCTGCGGTCACCGCAACAACGATTGCTGCCGGCATCCTGCAAGGCCTCGCCGCTGCCATTGCCCCCGCCACCACCGCGAACGCCGCTGCAGCACCGGCCATTCCACCGGAGTGAGCAAATACCAAAGAATATGCCGCTGGAAGTGCAAAAGTCGGCCGGTTGCAAGGAGCAAGCGCAGCGAAAGGAGCAGCATCGCGAGCTACTGGAGAGTTCACAGCGTGGAGAGGGCGAGCAGCTGGGCGAGCGTGGGTCAGCAGCCTCTGGGCTTTCCTGCTACCTCAGTGCACTTGCCGATGCCGGGGCGCCTGCTGGTGAACAGCAAATGAAGTTCACGACCCCGCGTGCTGTCGACAGCGCCGACCCCCCCAATACCTGTGAATCTTGTGTGTCTCCGTTTACAATCTTGGGCGCTTCACCCTCTCTACGCCGCGCCAACCCCACGTCAGTGTTGCTTCGAGCGGCGGAGATCGAGGCAAGATCGAAATCCAGCGGCGGCGCCAATGTCGGAGGTACCGGGCCCTTCACACCTGGAACCCCCCCGCCTCCCTCAAGGAACCCCACCTCATCTAGGAGCCTTCTTTGCTCTTTTGACTCCCTCGCCTCCGCGTACTCGCTTTCGCTCCTTTCAGACGAGTCCATCGGCCACAGAGTTCGGGTCAGCATTGGCGGCGGACGCAGCAGCTGCGGTGGGAGCAGTGGAAGCAACAGCAACAACTTAGACTTCGACAGCATTGCTTTCGGAGGGTTGAGTGGCAGCGGAGTATGCAGTGCGGGAGGCGGCAGCAGCAGCAGCGGCCGCGGCAGCAGCGGCGGCGGTAGCGTAACAATGGTCAGCACGTCCACACGGCTGTTTTCGTCCACGGGAGGCGGCAGCAGCAGCAGCTGCTGCAGCCGGTCGAATGACAGGGCGGGTATGAGCGGGAAGATCGGCACCAGTGGGATGAGCTTCCTCGCTTTTGCGCGGGCGACCCAAATGGATGCCCTTGCGGGGTCGCCGCCGGTGTCACCCGCCAAGGCGGACGCTCAAGCAGAGGCATCGGTAGGAATGGTGAATCCAAAGGTTCCTCCACCGCCGCTTGGGAAGCGTCTTGCGAAGCCCAACATGCCGCGGATTTCGGGTTTATAATTGGTCTGAGGCCGTCAATGAAAAATGACGCATAATTACACGTACAGTATCCGGGGCAGTATGCGGTAGACGAGCCGAACATGATACACGACAGGACCAGAGGTATTAGAGCTTCCTGGGCCTCCCGTGGTTCAGGGCCGGGGCGATAAGCACAGTTACCTGACTTGTCCCGAAGTTTCAGGCACGTGCAGTGCTGTAGAAGTTTGAGCGGCCTTGTTTGCGCACCTTGAATTGTTTGCCATGTAGGGCTCGGTAAATTTAGATGGCATGCTCGACACATAATTGCCCGTAAATATGGCCTGGTAGACTGCTGTGCTGGTGAGCCTTTCAACGTGTTTAGGTTTGTGCACGGCTGACTTTGCTGCGCTTAGTGGGGCGCAGGGCATACTAAAATGGACACGGACACGCTAGAAACGTCTACATTTCTTTCTTCAAGGCCGATTTTGGCACTCTTCGTTAGGGATGGCGTCATGGCGTAGCTCCTTTACATGATCGCCAACATGTGCGCATGGCGCTGGTTGAATGGCTTCCGTACAATGCCGCAGAGGTCCAACCATAGTCCTGGACAGTGCTGCTGTACGCGAATGTGAAATTTTTCGCGAGAAGCGTCGGCGAGTAGGCATGCCGTTACCTTCGTTTTGCTTTCTTTTCCTTCATTCTTGTGTCGATGCAAATGCTTTGGATGCTGCGCATGGTAGCTGTTGTGGGTCCGTTTCCAATTTTTGGTAATTCATGGAAGGTATTGGGTTGAATTTCTACCCATCATGTTGACAGCTGACGTGTCCTTATCTCTTAACGTATTTTGCATGGGCCGCAGCGTGCGCGCGTTGGCCAGTTACTGCAACGGGATGGGCATAGTACGGCAATCGAGCGGAGTTCCTCATCGGGTTTCATATGAAGCCGCCGCGCGGACTCAGGCCAGCTTAGCCGGGCCTCTTCAATAGTGGGCTTTGACCAATTGACATTCACTGAATAATTTCCGTCCGAGGACGGGTAGCGCATGTGCATCCGGTTTTGGCAACCATGTGATAGTCCTTTTATCCCAGTTACATATTGCAGATTCTTAAGCCGTGCGCGGATCCTAGTCCTAGCTGAATCTGCCGTACATATCTGTTCTCACAACCACGTATTTGCACTTTCCATGCGGCTCGGCCGGTGCAAGAGTTAAGTTTTAGTATGTCCTGTGTCCAAGTGCCTTCGCGCCTGCAGGCTGCTTTGTTGCTTCCTTAACAGGCTGCGAATGCTTGGGGAAGCGTATTGTCCCGTTCGTGTGCATGGTCCGGATCTTGAAAGCTGGCTGTGTCGGTGCTGCGGGTGCGATACTGTTGTATTGCATTAGGTGCTTTGGGGTTACGTTATATGTTACGATTGGCCGCATAGTATTTGCTGTTTTGTACAAAGGAATAGCACACGCATTTCCTCCAAGGCAGTTTTTGGGGCCACCAACGCCTGTCAAAAAGATAATTGTCATGGATCATTGTTGTTGGTGCTTAAACGTAACGCAACAAGACGATCTACCCACGCGTCCTAAAGGTCCTAACATTTTCACCCCTAATTTCTACTGACCACTCGCGATTCACCTTTCGCCTCGATAGGAATAGTGAATATCAGTTAGTTGAGCAGCGTGACATTTTAAGTCGGGCAAGGGCAACTGATTCCCAGCCCCTGTGCCAAGCTAGGGGTCCAGTTCCAGGCCGAAAATTCAATTTAATTGACGTCTAAACCCGAGCTTGGAGGTGTCGAAGACTCAGACGAAGAGCCTTCTCTATCAACCACGAAGGGGCCATGCCTCCAGTAGGCCGCGGATGGGGCTACATAGGCGGATGTTCATAAAGCAAGGGACACACAGCGGGCACCCTTCGGGGTGCCTGATTAACGACAGAGCAGACCGATCTGGCCTAAATACTACGCGGATCCGGAATCCATCAACAAACCATTAAGACAAAAATGCAAAACACCGCGGCCAGGGCAAAAGGATCATCGATGCATTGACTGCACCCCACGATGTGCGGGGCGCAGGAGGGGACAAGCCGGACTACGTAAAACAGGCCAAAACTGAGTATCTACCGGACACACGCCTCCACAAATTAGTCAAGAGGCTTGTTGGCACATTCGTATAGGGTATTATCAACCGTAAGTTCCGGAGCACTGTTCCTATTCCACATTACTAAGACACCATCAACATAAGGCAGTGTACAGATCTGATCCCCACCTTTATTGCGATGACTGTAGTTTCATACGAATCGTAAGGCAATCAGAGCAGAAGCGGCGCATGAAAATAGTGAGTCGGCAAAAGCCAAATATTATTTTTCAAACTGATCTGACGAACTGGCCAACAGATGTATCTTAATGGAAGAAATAGTCGTTGATTGCATAACCCGGCGTGCAACTGTCTCGCAGATTTGCGTCGGTACGGGGCCATGTCGCTGCATCGTGCTGCGCTTCCGCAAAGCCAACATTCTCCTCGATTGCGCGACGCCCCTTTACTCATCATTATGCGCTATCGGCGCCCTTGATGATGAACAAGCTACCTCAGGACCCAGCGGCAGTGGTCACGTCGGCAATGCTCCGGCTGCTGCTTCAGCAGCAGCAGCTTCAGCGGCGGACGGTGCCGCGGCAGCTGCGTCTATCGATGTATCCTCCACTACATGCGCATCAGGCAGCTGTCCTTCCACCAATGCGCCAATACCTATACTGGATGCTACTCTTGGACCATCGGACAAAGCGCACCCGCCTTCAGATGCCCCACGGACTTCCGCTGAAAGGCTCTATAGAGGTGACCATGCCGATGTCAATCTGAATGTCTGTTCAACGCACAGCCTTGTGGATTTGGCGCCATTCGTACCGGTAAGGGTGAGGGTGAGGGTGGGAACGCAGCATCGTGGATCCGTGGATCCGCAGAACCTGGCATCCGAAGACGTAATGCGCGATAATGGGCCAGGAAATGTCCAAAGCGCGGGACGCAGTGATCACATTGCATGGAAGCAAATGGAGCACTGCACAAGTTGGCAGGTCATCAACCAAATGAAAAAGGACCTTGCAGCGACCCGTGGGTCGGACATAAAAATGTAGGGTAGGACATAAAAAATGTCCTACTAAGGCAAGCAAAGTGGGTCGGGTTGCCGGCTGGGCCCCGGCAACCCAAATGTTACGTCCGCATCTTCCCACTGGGGGCTATCAGCCACACGTGCCGGGCTGCATGCGCTTTCTGCTCGGGTGCGCGTAGTCCTCCTTAGATTGCCGGAAAGTTGTTTTGGGAATGCATGTCAATAACTGCATATACCTAAAACAGTGCTCCATTGCATGTACGGCCTGTGCGAGTGGCTTCTCCACCCCTTCGGTCTTTCTGGCGCCCTTGCCACCTTCATCTCGTTAACGAATAACGTTCTCCCGCCCATTCGCTGTCATGTGCTCACACACCGTAGTGTTTTAATCCCAAAACCACGCACACACGCACGCATACTTTTGCTCTGCTCGGCCAGTTGCTGCAAACCCTGGAGATTCACGCAGCCCTCATTAGCAGCCCTGAGGCACTCTTGGCGCTGCCGTACCTTCTACAACCCAATGCGTACGACATCGACTCGTACAACGGGGCCGACAACCGCGGCGGGAGTGCTGCTGCTGCTGCTGCTACCGACTCCGGGTGGTTTCCCGGAGCTGCCTGGCACCATATGGGCCCTATCCGTGGCCCCGTGTACAGCACCCAGGCAGCGCTAGATGCAGCCGAGCAGCTGGCGGCTGAGCGGCTTGCCGCGGAGGAGGCGGCGGCGGCAACGGTGTCGGTGGCGGGGCCGCCGCCGCGCCGCCAGCCGCCGCCGCCACTGCCGCGAAGTGTTGACCTGGGCTGGGAGCCCCTGTCTGACGCGCAGGAGGCCCTTCTGGCCACTTGCTGGCGGCACCGGGCTCCCTGGCGTGCTGTACGGTATTGCCTGGACCGTGTACGGCCCGTACGGTACGGTCAGGTGGTGCCACTGGATTCGTACGAGCTCACGGCGGTGGCGTACTCTTCCGGCAGCGGCTTTGGCAGGGCAGTGTGGCAGATTGCGGATGGCAGTGAGTGAGTCGTCCCCAGGGGGTGGGGCAAGTGGGGGATTTCACGGTGGGGGGGGATGAGTGATGACGTGGACACCGGTATCCCCTGCTTACAAGTAATCCAAATACATGCCTGTACTCATGAACATCCTCAACACACACATACACACACATACGCACACACAAACACACACAAACATACATACACACATGCACGTGTACTCCCCTTAACTCCCCCGATCTAACCCCCGGGGTCAACTCACATCCGTAACCTAATTTGCCCCATTCCCGTGCCGTTGCTTCCACTCGGCACCTCTGTACGGCGACCGCACGTCATCCTACCCCGCAACAGGCGCTGTCGTACGGTGCTCTACCTTCCAGATGCCGCTGCCGCGCACCCCTTTGCGCCGCCGATGCCGCTGAACCTGGTGTCCGCACCTGACGCCCTCATTCTCGGTCCTGACTGCCTGGCGCCCTTTCCCCCTTCCCGGCCGCCCCAATACCACCACCACCACCACCACCAGAGAGTGAAGGAGGAGGTGCTCCGGGCGGTTGTTGGGGGGGGCAGCTGTCTCATACCCGTGTACCCTACCGGTAAGCGGGCTTTCCTTGGATGGGGTCTGTGGGGGGTTGTGAGGGGCAGATTGCCAAAAAGGGGAGTAGGGGAGGGGAGATGTGTGCTTTGGGTAACGCTAAGATCCTCCAATGAGTTCGTCGTACAAATGAAGTGCCGTACACTCACGAATACGTGGAGCTGTGCTGAAGACGCCACCTCGCATCTCCCCCATAACCCCCCTGGCCCTGGTGTTCCCCCTCGCCCTCCCGCTGTTGGGTCGGCCGCAGGTGAGGCATGGGAGCTGTTGGAGGGTTTGGCAGGGGCGCTGACGTCAGCAGACCTGCCCCACGTACCGCTGATGTACATAGGGCCCCGTTCCGGAACCAGCCTGGCGCTGGCTTCCGTCTCCCTGGAGTCGCTGGCCCCAGAGCGCCAAGCAGCGGTGTACGTGCCGCAACACCCCTTTGCGTTCGACGCACTGATGCAGGTTCGTACAGGAGTCGTGTGGTTGTTGTTATTGTTGTTCTTGTTGGGTGGGGGGAGAGGCAGGCGTGAGTTGAGGACCTGGTTTGGGAGTTGTTCGTGAGGGGTTGCCGTGTGTGTGTGTGTGTGTGTGTGTTCATGGTCGTGTGGGGTCGGGGCTGTCTTGCTGGCTGCAGATGGCGGTGGGGTTTTACGGTGAGCTGTGGGATATATTGCCCCAGAAGTCGTCATGTATGTCTGTCCATCATTGATTCCGTTGGAGCCCCATTTCCTCCTTTTCTTTCCCCCCTCCTCCCTGCTGTGTGCAGGCTGGTCGACTGGTGGTGGGCAGCTCGCTGCAGGACCCGGAGGTGCAGCGCTGCCTGGCAGCCGGATGCCCTCGGGTGGTGGCGCTGGCGGCGGCGGATTCCCTCTCATATCGGGGGGGTGGGTGATAACTACCGGGGGGCCGGTAGTGGGTGATGATGTGTGGGGGAAGACCGCATGTACGGGTGGTGTCGTGCGGTGTCGTGTCGTACGTCTCACCATCTTCCATCTCGCCAGACCTGTCGTGGATGGGGCCAAGAGGCGCTTCAGCGGTGGCGGCGGCGGCGGCGACCTGGTGGCTGGGAGCTGAGACCCAGCAGCTGCGTTCCATTGCTGCTCAGCTCCATGTGCGGCCTCTATGTATATGTCTGTGTGTATGTGTGTATGTACGTCTGTGTTTATGTAAGGCTGTGGAGTGGCCGGGTCCCGTACCTCCAGTTGACACACTTGATTTTCTTTCAAAAAGAAATTCCCGAGGAGTGATGGGATCCTTCAGATGGCTTCACATGCGGGTCGGCTTATTGTGATGGTGGGTGCAATGCCGCCATTTTGTGGGTGTGGGCGTGCGCCTCATCGGCGTCGTAACCGTGCCAAGGTGCGTTTTGTGTTCCTGCTGCCGTAATTCCGTACAGGGCCTGCATTGGAGCTGCTGTTGCGCTTCGGCCCCGACCCGAGGAACCTGCTGCTGCTCCCACATGCGGCCCCGCCGGCGGCACTGCGGGGCATACAGCGGTTGTACGACAAGGCTGCAGCGGCCGCCGCTACTGCGGCGCCGCCAGCGCAGCCCGCTACCTTAGGGCGCTCCGCTCTGCCGCCGCCACCGCCGCTACGAATGCGGATTATACGTGCACCTCTACGTGGCGGCGGCGGCAGCGCTGCCGTACCCTCCGTTGAGTCTGCGTCCGCCGCCGGTCCGTCACCAGCTTCCATCGTGGAGTTGCTATCCCGGCTACAGCCGCGGCACCTGCTAGCCACCAAACGGGACCTAGCACTACTGCGGCAGCACCAGCAGCTGCAGCAGCTACAGCAGCTACAGCCGCAACAGCACATGGCGGGTGGCCTCATGCCCGCCGGCACCCCGTCACATCAGGGCACCACCACCCGGTGAGGCGGGAGGTGAGGTAAAGGTACTAAAGGGGTGATGGGGGGAGATGCAGCATGAAGTGCGGGGTAATGCTGTGGTCCAGTGGTGAGGAGCTGCCGTACTCCCCAGCAAACCCTAACAGTACTGGATCACCCCCTCCTCGCTCGCTCACTCCCTGAGACAACCGCACACTCTTTGCAGCTAATCTCCCCGCGGCGCCCATTGAAACTCGCGCAGTGAGCTACCGCTGCTGCCGCCGCTGGCACGTGAGACTGTCGTACCGTACGACTGGTTGCATCAGGCCCGGGTAACGCTGCCGCGCAACGTACACAGCGCGATGGTGTCCTCAGAGTTGCTGCAGCGGCTGCAATGGCTCCAGGGGGGACCCGGACTGCAGGTGCGGTACTGGTGGGGGGTGGGGGGTAAGGCGAACCATTGGCGAACGAAGCTCTCGGTGTGTGTGTGTGTGCTCTCGCAGGGTTGGGTTAAGCACATCGACACAGGCACGCCGTCACAGGCGATTGGGGCCCGGTAGCAACAGCAACAGTAACTTGTAATCTGTGAAAAAACGCCCTGCTCTTGTGCCGAACTTGTACCTGGTGGCAGCAGTAGCAGCAGTTGGATTGCTGCTGCTGCTTTTCCTCCGATGGTCGTTCTTGTCGTACAACTTGTCTTACTCTTCGTACCTCCGCTGTTGTTGTTGCCGCAGCTCGCCCGTCTGAACTGCCTGATGGTGTTTCGAGACGGCGCCTGGCACGCCGACCCAGTGCCCGGCGGCGCCGCCAGCGCCGACTCCGTGGCGGCGGCGGCAGCGCTGACGGCCGGCGGCACCGTGGCGGCTGACCAACTGCTGCTGCTGGCGGCGGCAGAGACGTCGACGGCGACGCCGGGGCAGCCGGCGCTGGGGCCGCTGCTGGAAGCTCTTGCTGGTCACGGCATCACGCGAGTCAGAATGGAATCTGCCGGATCTACAGATGTGCAGGTAGGCACACACAGTCCGGGAGCCCGGTGTACTTGATGAACCTCCTGTACACCCCTTGTACTGCTTGCTGTACATGCTAGCAGACGGAAATGTACTCGTGTCGTGTACTACATATACACGTTTCGTACACACCTGTCTAGGTCTGTGCAGTGCTTGGGAGATAGTGAGGAGCGCTGCAGCTGGTGCCTTTGCCATGGGGGCGAATGAGGCCAGCTTCGGGTTTGGGGGGTTTGGGGGGCTCTGGTAGGGGAGTAGTGGACAGTGGGGGTGGGCGGGTTCTGGGGGCTTTCCCTTTTTGAGGAGCTTTGGGGGGAGCGGACTGGCACGATATTTGCATGTGACCTAGGGGGGTGTCGCCGCTACTGGGGAGAGGGCGGAACACGCACGCTAAAAGAGGTGCGGGGGGGGGGGGAAACTATGATTGGCTCCCCCCCGTGTGCGAGTACGGGACAGTGGATTACTTTCCCCACCATGTGTGTGATTTTTGTTTCGGGGCTGTGTTGTCTTCTCTTGATGTCTGGCGGCGGCCGGCCGGTCTTCCAGATCCCTCATCCTCCCCTTCCCACCTCTCGCTCCGCCGCCGACAACCGCTTTCCGCTTTTTACTGGTGCAGGTTCGTCAGGGGGGGGAATCAAACACGTTTTTTAGTTTGCGCTTCTGCATGCTACTATCTTTGAGTCGTTACACGTGAACAGCCCGCCTGAAGCTCCCCCGCCCACCCAATCCCCCAGTCACCGCTCCCCTCTTCCCGCCGCACTGCAGCGTGTGTGTGTCCGGGTGGTTCTGGACGACGGTACGGAAGGAGAGGTGGTGATGCGGCCGGGGGGAGCGCACGTGACCAGCAACTGTCCCGTACTTCGCCAAGTGCTAACGGATTGCCTCATGAGGCAACTTACTCCCCTGTAACATGTTTGGAAAGGTGTGTACGGACTTAAACTCTTGAAATACTAGCGAGTTCACTAGTATATTCTTACTACTATTATGAATGTATGCATCAACACGCACCGACCTCCACAACAGCAGCCTAGCCTCAGGCTGAAATGGACTATAGAGAGGCGAGGAGGGGCGGCAGGGGGACAGCTTGGCAGGCTTCCCTTACTGCCGCAACACTGGGATCCGCAGACCCGGGCTAGAGGAATGAACACAAGCACAAGCGACTTTTCTTAACGAATCAAATGCCGCAATCCGAACCGTCAGGCAGGCGTTTTATGAACAACCGGAAAGCGCTTTCCATGCAGCCCTCCCGCTACAGCGCCCTGAAGTAGCAGCAGCATGCAGCTATGCTTGGCGAAGGATTTTATCAATTTGCTTTGAGCTTCAGAAATGCACTACCTTCCATTTCCCTCATCATCCATCTCCGGGGACTCGACAGCGCAGAAATTTGGGAAGTCCCACGCTCGTTAACGCGGAGAGGTGCCCTGTCTGCCCTACTACGGTTGTACTGGCGTCAGTTGGTTCAGTTGTCCGTTGGCTGTGTTGCCACGTCTTGCCCCTGCCTTGCGTGTCTGCAACAGCGCGCCAGGCGCACCGTGTTAAGGAGATGAATAGGCGAAAGCTTCGGTTTTACAATCATTTTCATTCTTACCCGTAAATAGGATTTGCATGGCTACTTCTTAAGCCCTGGTTGTTTAGTAGTAACGCATGTAACGCACTGGTCTTTAGCAGCCCGTACATGCACCATGCTTGCAGGTAAACGAAATGGCCATGACCCATAAGCAATCATGATCATATCCAAGTGAACACACAAGTTCTAAGTATAAACGCAATGCAGGTCGCGGGGACCTCATACTTCAATCCGTACAGTTCCATTGCGCATCCAAACTGTTTGTGTGTGGTGCTCTGTGTCTTGTCTGTGTGTGTTTGTATGTATGTGTGTGCTTGTATGTATGTGTGTGCCTGTGAAATCGACCCGCAAGGACTCACAGAGCTGCGGGCCGCACTCCGCACTCCAGCCATCTCAGTGCTCTATCGCGAATACAGCATTCCCGGCGCGACCCAGCTTGTGCATGTCGGCGCCCTGGAGCGTTCACCAGGTGTTCGGACGACTTAGGTCAGCAGCTCCCGAACAATAAAAATTCATCACTCACTCACCCAGTTAATCAGCGTAATAACAGTCGCTTGCAAGTCAGGAGTCACAAAGTCAGGAGTCTCTCTCTGCCATAACAGGTCCCACACCGCTAAACACGGTTTATCACTCCCTCCAGCCCCTCCAGGTTGGCTGTCCTCTCGCTGCTGCGGGCGGATGCTTTCATGATAGTCAACGCACCATCAGTCCACGATGTCCCGATTCCCTCCAACATGGCAATTGGAATGAACCACCTCGGATACACGGAACCAAAATCAACTCCCGATTACAACGTTAGCGCCCCTCGTTGCCATCCATGCCACCTCTAACCGGGCGGTACCAAGAGACACTTCTTCGATGTCATCGTGCGGAGGCGATGCCAAAGAGACGCGTCAGCATTTCGCGTTCGGCTGCTTAATCCGCATCCATGGCCTCACCCCCCGCTCCCGCTCTCGTCTGCTGGCCGCCGTTTGCTGCGCCGCCGCTGCTCTTGTTCTTGTTCTTCTTGCCGCTCTTCTTCTTCTGCGTTTTGTCTTTTTGGAGCTCCCTTAGCTCCAGGAGGGCCTCTTGCTTGGCTTCCGAAACCTCCACGCGCTGCACCTTGTTTCCTGGCACCTTGGTCAGCTTAGCCCTGCAGTGGAGAACGCCATAGAGGCGGCAAAGAAGAATAACGCCGATATCGCCAGGCTACGAAATCCGCGTGTAACGGGTCCGTAATACAGTAAATTTGCAATACACAAACATGGGTTTTCGGCTAGTTGGGCGACCTGGGTGGCTTTTCTGCGGTTTCGAAGTTCGTGGTTCCTTGCCGCCGTCGAAAGGGATTATGCGGCATGGTCGGTGTAGCAGGCGAGTGTTGAGGCTGTGGGCCTGACTCAGAAGGCGCTACAGACCAAGTTGTCATGGCGCCGGGACAGTATCGAATTGGTCGCTGCAGTATACAGGATGTGGGTTCTGATACACCAGTTTGTTTGGGCAGGATGACCCTCTTCCAACCGCCGCCACCGTTCGCCGCCGTTACCTGGCCTGCTTCAGCTTGGCGACTTTAACTTTCAGCGCCGCCTTTAAAGCAATTTTGGACTTTTGACGATCCTTGGCCGATAGCTCCGCCGTAACGCTGGTGTCCTTGGGAACGGTGTAGTCGATGCCGTCGTCCGACGACATAGCTCCGGCATCCTCCATGGTTGCATCAGCATTCTTTTTGGATTTTGCCTTCTTCTGCTTCTTCTTTTTGTTCTTCTTACCCCCGAATCCGGGTTTCATGGTTCCGAGAGGCCGGTTAGCAAGGAATGAACAAACTTAAACAATAATAAGCAAGTGTGAGTAATAACCTAGATCTCTGCGCGATGTTTGCAAGTCAAGCCAGTTATGGTGTGATGAACTTTTCTTGACAGATTGAAATAGAAAATTTTGAAGCTCCGAAACCGTGGGCTGTGCTTACTGTAACAAATCTGATATTTTTTCTATGAATTGCGTGGTTACGGTTGACGTTGGTGATGATGCCTGCATTTTTGTCGTGTTAATTTATAATCGTTAACTCGATTTTGAGGCGCTCACACGGTACAAGACCGGGTACGAGTTGCAGAACCCAACTACTTGACCGTAATCACTTGCAGCAGCATGTTAAGCCTGCGGCAATGCAGACGTGCAACGTTTGGGGCGCACCAGGAGTTCCAGCCTGCACGTGCAAAGCTATACGCCAGGTTACCGAACGGCCACCATCGCAGCACGCCCGTCTGCAGCACCAGCAGCGGCAATACGTCCAAAGCTCTTGTCGCAGATCCCTGCACACCAGCAGCATCTAGCGCTGCAGTCAGCCCGGCGCCAGCGGAGACGGTCCCTCAACCGTCAAGCTCGGCCGATGAAGCACGCCAGCTCGTGGACCAAGTCCTCAAGACCATCGAGGGCACGGGTCAGTTTACATAACACACATCACCATCAAAGAAAAAACGCCCTGCCCTGCCCTGCACAGCTCCTACATCCAACTCCGCGGCAACCCCCTCATTCCCTCTCCTCTCCTTCCCCCTTAGATAGCGGCCTCCAGATCAGCCCCCAGGCCCGCGCCCACGTGGACGCCCTCCTGGAGCGGCTTGAGGTGCTGGGGGCGGCTCAGCAGCCCCGGCCTCTGGACAACCCGCTGCTGTGGGGGAACTACAACGTGGCTTACACCTCAGTGGGCAAGTCGCAGGAGCACGGAGAGCGTAAGTGGGACACTGGGGGCGCCGGGTTGGACTGGACTGGACTGGGTTGGACTGGGTTGGACTGGGCTGGATTGGGTTGGACTAGGTTGGACTGGGTTGGACTGGGCTGGATTGGGTTGGACTGGGTTGGGCGTTTATGGTGCAGTCAATGGTGGATGTGCGAGTGAGAGATTAGCAGCGGGGGCCTCTCAACACAGCGGAGGGGGACACATCTACGTTGCGACCTGGGGACGGCTCTACAGGGAAGTCCGGGGTAGGTGGGTGGGAGGAGGCTGGCGAGTGAAGGCCATCTTAGGCATGTTAGGGAGAGAGGGAGGCGACCCTCCTCTCAAAGCCAGTCCCCGATCACGCCCATCCACACACCCCTCTCGGGCCCCCTGTGCTGCATGCACGTCTTCCGCTGTCTGGGTGGCTGCAGCCGCCGGTGGTCGTTTCCGCGGTCGCATTGGTCGGGCGCTGTTCCGGACCGCCGGACTGTTTCAGAGCGTGTTGAAGCCCGACCTCGCCACGAACAAGGTGCGGTGTTGGGTTGGAGGTGAGGGGGTGGATGAGGGGGTGATAAGATGTGTGCCGGGGTGGGCGAGAGAGCTAGGTGGCAGGTGGGGCGGCTAGGTGGCTGTTCTGTAATAGCTGGCCGCTGTAAAGACCTCTCAAGATGATAGTGTACATGCTTGGCGCGTAGTTGTAGTTATTCACGGTGCCGTACGGTGTGCCGGCTACTACATGTTCCCAACCCAACTCATCCCCAGCCAACCCGTCCGCATGCACACGGACACACGCACACGCAAGCCCGCACCCCAATCCTGCCTCTCCCGCCCTCTCCCCCCAACCCCCCCGCAGGTGGAGTTCCGGTTGTTCGGCTTCCTTCCTGGCTACGTGGGTCTGCGGGGCAAGGTACTGCCCCAGGGGGATACGGGCGACACGGTGCAGGTGCTGTTCGAGCCGCCCATGCTCAGCATCGCAAACAGGTTGCACCTCAAGATAGGTATGGAAGGGAGGGGGGGAGGGGGGGAAGGGGGGACAAAAGAAGGCGCCTGTGTAGGAAATCCCTTCTGCCTAACCTCAATGGGCCCTTTCAGAACCCCAATATGTGTGCGTGTGTATGTTCCCGATAACTGTCATGCACAGCCATGTTAACGACCGCGCCCGGCGCCTCCCCTCCTCACCCCGCCACTTACACACCGCCTCCCCCCCCCACACACACACTCGCAGGCCGGTTCAGCTCCGTGGTCCTAACCACCACCTACCTGGATGAGCGCGTCAGGCTGGGTAGGGGCAGTCGGGGCTCCCTCTTCGTGTTCACTCGGGGCGGTGCCGCGGATGAAGCAGGTGGGAGGGGTGGAGGAGGTGGAGGAGGTGGAGGGGCTCCCGGCCCTCTTTCCCAAACCTCAAGTAGTCCTAGTGGTATTGTGTATCATCTGGTCGGGTTTCAGAGGGGAGCTTGTTTTTGCATTCGGCACTCTTAGAGGAGCTCTTGGCGATGCAACCCTGGCACCCCACAACGCGAGACGCTCGCTCCGCGTGACACGGGGCCCCAAACCTTTAGCTGCCATTTCCCTACCCCACCTCGCTGCCTCTTCAACCCGGCCCACCTCCTTCCCGCCGGAATCCTACTGCCACCCGCACTGCTCTGAAAGTCTGAATGCTGCCCGCGCGCTCTCAGGGATGGACCAAGTGGGGCTGCAGCGCACCTCCGTCACCGCCGCGGCCGTCTTCAGCGCCTTCTTCCTCTCCCTCTTCCTGGGCGGCGCGGCGCTGTGGGTGTCGGGACAGCTGGTGCTGAAGGCTGCGGCTCTTGCGATGTGGCTGCTGGGGGCTGCGGTGGGCGGCGTGGTGCGCCAGGGAGGGCTGGTCATGGGCCGGGACGACGAACGCGTCGCGGCGGCCATGAAGGCGGAACTGGAGCGGCGGCAACAGCAGCAGCGGCAGAAACAGGAGCAGCCGGGAGGCGGGGAAGGGGACGCGATGGCGGCAGGCACAGCTGCTTGATGGTCCGGAATAGCGTCACTAATGCGCGGAGTTGCTTCCTGCAGTGCAGTGCGGTGCAGTGCAAGGGGGAAATCACCCGGGAGGAGGGGGAAAGCCACGCGTGTGTGTGTGTGTGGGGGGGGGGGGGGGGAAGAGGGGCAGGAGGCGGGGCAGGGGTAGCGAGCGGGAGTGAAGAGGGGCGAGACCTCATTTGGAGGGATGGCTGGTGTGTCTGCCTTCTCAACGGCAAGTTCATCGCGGATCATCCTCCGCGGTACAGCCCTCTTCTCTTTTATTGCGTGTAATGGAAGCTTGATGCAGTCCTCCTTACGGATATGCTCGCACGTGCCGGCACAATATAAGCAATTTCCTTTCCGAAAGGGAGTTGAAGGAGGCTGTTATGCTACTCCATTGGTGTCTAATTGTCCACAGCTCCCGCTCGGCCCAAAGCTGCAATTCCCTCCTCCGCATACCGCCTTCACATTGCTCGCGGTAGTCCCGTGCAGGGCCCCCTCAAAGCGGCCCCTGTACCCGGGACGGCGGCAGCGTTCCTCTGAACAACACCGACAGGGAGGTCTGCGTGCCCTACCCGCTGCGACAGCTGGGTGTCACGAGCAGGACGACTCCATTGCCACGCGTTCAGATCAGGGCCCCTGATAACGATGTTTGCTGTCCTGTGCAGCAGTCCTTAATGGTCGCACACACAGTGTCGCCGCCGTGCCCCGAACTTACGGGACTTGTTCTGGTCCTGGCAATACATTAAAGCGCAATTCCCGCCCGTCCATTGTTTCTCTATGTACTGCCTTCGGCCGTACGCACGCATCACCAGCTTCTTCTTTCTCATCATCATCGGCAGCAACAAATATCAGCTCACGAGTATCTTATATCTATCTCATTGACCTGGTCGTGCGTTATATATCCGCACCCGGCCGTGCCAGGAGCCTGGTGCCGACTGCTGTTCAACTCATCTTTCCCCCTGGACCGTTGCTTCCACTTGAGATGTGGGATTTGTGACGGGGTTGGCCAATCTGCTGGGACGGTGATGGTGGGGTGCTCTTAGTGTTTGTGGTCATAGGGATGTTCCTAACACGCCTCCGCACCGCGCAGCACAATCCACACCAGCAACCGCGGATGCTGCCTGCAGATGACGGCGGCACGTATAACTTCGCGCCGCCGGTATACTTGGTGGCGACTGCTCCGTGGCGACGATATTTGCCTTCACCAAGCTCACCCCATACACCCCAGGCGATGGTGCATTCTAGCTTCTTGTAGCTTCCAAACCTTCCATTTTCATGTCGCAGACCGCTCTTCCCGGGTTGCCCAAAGTTGAACTGGAAAGACTTCTTCTGCGAAACCTTTCTTAATTAATTACTATTTATACAACGCGCATCAATGTGCGCCTCCCGCTGCACCCGGGGCCTCCCGCCGTCGGTGCCGCCGCGGCGGATGAGAATCCCCCAGAGTGGGGCGCTAGTAGGGCGACACGGACTATTACCCTAACTGGACCTTCACACCACCGTTGCCGCTCTCGTCCCGTCTTCCAGGGCCGCCACCAAGGGGGCACCGCTGCAGACTGGAAGGCAGCAGGAATGAAAAAGGGGGGAAAGGGACCCACCAAACGACGGTGACAACACCTCTGGCCATACGGGCCGCCAAGAAGTCCAAGCCTGAACGCGGAAATGGCACATACCCGACCATGCCAAAGCTACATCCAGAGCTTGACAAACCTGCATAAACTCGCGCACGCGAAAAAGGAATGAGCCCTCCTGCCTGAACTGTACCTGAACTGCCCAATTGCTGTCGCCGTCTGCCTCTGACTAGACCTCTCTACTGTTCTGTTATCTATGGACCTCCAGGTTTTACGGACAACGCCCTCCCCACTTGGGCGGAACTTATAAATTAATCTCTGCAGCTATTGACCTTACTGCCAGCCCACCTACCTGGCAGACCGGGCTGCCCCTGCCTGTCTGCCTTACACGCCTATCGCCCACATGCAGGCGTGCACATACAGCTTGCGAACCTAAGCCTGCCTCTCTATCTGCCTACATACATGCATACACGCAGGACCTCCTGCCACAACCTCGCAATGCAGTGACAGGCACCCGTCCCGATCGCGCGCCTTCTCCTCACCTGCTCGCCCCCTCCCACCATTCTGCCGACCAGCCAGCCAGCCACACACGCACGCTCTGCCGCTGCTGGGTGAGAACCCCCGGCGGCACTACCCACCACACTCGCCTCGCAAACACTTTTCAAATGGCATTTGTACGGTGACTTTGACTCGCTTGGGTGTGCGCGGTTGTATGTATGTATGTATGTCGGTGCAGTTCACGCAACAGGCGGTGGATAGTGCCGCCATCCCACTCCGCCACCTTCACGACGACTCCGCCACCTTGCCTTAGGCCGCAAGCGCCGACGGGCCAATCCAGCTATACCTTTCTTCTCCACACTTCCCACAATGTACATTCTTATTTCTTCTTCCCATCATAACCCCACACTCCTCCTCTCCTGAGCAAAAAGCCGACGAAAGGCCCTCCGGCCTCCACTTTTCAGTGCTCGACCAAGTCCAAGTCCTATGTAGAAAAAGCTGGGGGCGGCTTCCACTTCAACACGCCCCCTCCCGCGCTCCCTTAAAGGCTTCTTCACAGCCCCTGTAATGAACCTGGTGGTGTATAAAGCCCGTGGTACAGCGCGATACCATTGATTGACGCTTGTACGGCCCAGCTCAAGTACGGCACCAGTACAGCACGTTGCTTGTTTGCGACAGAGGCACGAAAGCCCGCAACTTGTGGAAACATGCGGCCTAGTAAGATTGCGGCAATCGGCACCGGCACCAGAAAGAATCTGAAAGAAGGATGTGACCAGAGTGTTTCCTGGTCCTTACTCGCTTACTCCCCTTATGGGCCGCCGCGGGCCGGAGGTCGCCTTCTTGGAAACGACACCCCCCCGAGCAGGTCTTCAACCACCACGGCCGCGGCGGGACTGAGACCGAGGCACACGTTCCGCATACCGCATAAGGAAAGGAATGATAATACAGGAATGATACGGACTTGGGGGCGGGGATGTATTTTGGAAGGTGCGCCTGCCCCTCTTTTGCTAGTACCGCAATTGCTGCGGATACCGCCGCCGCCGCCGCCGCCGCCGCTAAGGCTATAACACCGGCCATCATGATGGTGTCTAATGCACCGTATACACACGACACGTATAACCCTGCGTCACACACCGACACTCCTAATCTGTCATCGAAGAAGACTCTTGCGGCCGTGGACAGACATACGCAACGGACATACATAACAAAACCTAAGGCGGCTACACAACTGAAGGCGCAGCCTAGTCGCGCGGAAAGCTGCATCGCGTCCCATCCTCCTTGGCATCGCACTCGCTGTCAACAGAAGGGAGAGCAAACAGCTCCCGGGGATCAGCAAGAGCCAATGCTGGCGGACACCGTGGCCGTGGCTGTGGCTGTGGTTGGCAACCGCTCAACTCATCGCGGCCTGCCGAGGGCGGCTCTTGCGAGGCTTGACGCGGCGGACGTCGCCGCCCGCCCCGGCGTCGACGTCGCCGTCAGCCTCCGGCGTGGATGAGAGCGCGGCTGACGCGGACGTGCTATCGTGGCCGCCGCCGGCTACCTCTCGCCGCACCGGCAGTAGTGCCGACATGAGTGTGACCACAGGGCCCAATCCAGGATCCACACCAAGAGCTGCTGCTGCTGAGCCGGCGGCGGCGGCGGCAGCGGCGGCTGCATTGCCGCTGCTGGTTGCGAAGCCGTTGAATCGCGCGATGCGTGTTGGGCTGAGCAGCGCCATACGCGCCGCCAGGTCCTCCGCCTGCGCGGCTCCCGCCGCCCCGCGGTTGTCGTGACGCCGCAGCGGTGACGTCACCTCCGGCTGGCCACCCCCGCCGCCCAGTGTTGTACCGCCTGCTGCTGACGCCGCTGCAGCAGCGACGACGGCGGCGGCGGCCGCATCACCGAGGTCAATGCTCGCGCAACGGCGCTTGGCGCCAACGGCAGTGTGTTCCCTCTGTGGATGCGGCGCAAGGCCCGCGAAGGAGTGGCAGCCAGCTGAAAGCGGCGGCCGTGCGTTGCAGGGCCCAGAGCCAGCAGATAACAGGCGCATTGCCCGGGGGCGCAGCACAGCAGGCTCCGGGCCATCCAGCTCCATGGGCTTCGGCGGCGGCGGCGCCTCCACCTCCGCAGCTGCGGCGGCGAAGGCGGAGGCGAGTGAACTTGCCGGCGCTGGCCTGGGTGGCAGTGGTGCTGCCGCCGCCGCCGCTGCCTCCGGAGCCTCCAGTGCGCCGTCGCATGCAGCCTCGCCGCCAGCACTGGCGGCTAGCCTGCAATACTTGGCTCGTACGAGGGACAGCAAGTACTCACCGATGCCAGCAGGCAGAGCGCCGACAGCTCGACCTGACAACGGAGCCAGCGGGGGAAAACGCTCCCCAGCGGCGGCGCTGCCGGCTGCTGCGGTCACCGCATCATCGCCGCCGCCGCTACCGTCACCGCCGCTACCGTCACCGCCGCTACCGGGCATCCTGCCGTCGAGTGGTGCGCTATTGGCGCGTACGGTCGTCATGCGCCTTACCGGTTGATGCCGCTGCGGCGCCGCCTGAGAGGGCTCGTCGCTGCAGCCGATCGCGGCAAGCAGCTGCAGCCGCGAGTCGTACGACGGCGCTGCCGACGAAGCGCCTGACTTGATCCGCGGCGCAGGACTGCTCACTCGCTTTGGCGGCTGGCGGAGCCGCTGCGGTCGGCCGCTGGCCTCCATGAAAAGCGCGGCGGCGGGCGGTGGATGCAGGTTGCCGTACGATTGTGGGACACGCGGCGGTCGGTGGTTCGGGATGTCGGTGCCGCCGGCGGCCGCAGCACCTGCAGCCGAGGGGCTGTTCTCATCCACCATGCCAGTCAGCGGCGCCAAGCGACTGCTTAGCCACGAACCGCCACCCACGGCTGCCGTCACGGCAACACTGACCCCGCCATCGTCATCCTCCCACGCGCCGGCGCCGGCGCCGGGGCCCTGTCCGGAGACCGCCGCACTGCCGCCGCCTTCCTCGCCGCCGCCATTGCCGACGGAAAAAGCATTACTGCTATCACGCCGTCGCCATAGCTGCGGTTCCTCAAGTTGCTGCTGTTGTTGGCAACTCGGCTGTTGCGGCTGTTGTTGGCTCTTCTGTTTGCGGTTGCAGTCCGGCGAATGTCCCTCCCGGTCGCTGTGCGCCGCCGAGCTGCTCTGTTCCGCCAGCCTGCGCGGGATCTTGACCCTGCGGTTGTCCCCGGCCGCCCGGATCTCCGCCAGTGTCAGCGGCGGCAGCCCCTCCTCGCGGTTCAGCTTGCACTCCATGGAGCAGAAGCGGCTGCTGGGCTCCATGAGGGCCCGGTGGCAGTAGTAGCAGGTGGGGATGGTGTAGCCGCCGGGCCTGGTGTGGCGGGCACGACGCCGAGGTGAAGTGGCGGACGGGAGTGGCGGAGGTCAGTCCGGTGTGGCGACTCCGTCGGGCAGCGAGTTGGCATCGGAGGAGCATGGACGTATGGTTGTGGTGGGTGTGGTGGTGAGGGTGAGGGTGGTTGGTTGTGGTGGTTGTGGTGGTTGTGGTGGTGGTGATAATGGGGGTGGTAATGGGGGTGGGGGTGGTGGTGAGGGTGGCAATGGTAAAAAGCAAGGAAGTCTACTGGACTTCCCGTTTTGCCCAGCGCACCCAACCAAGAAGAACGTGGGGTCGCTTCCGCAGCGGCACTGACCCCCCGCGTGTATCCCGCATACAACATGGAGAAGCCACACACCGATATGGAGCATCAGAAACAAGGATGGTCCACACCCCCAAAGCCCCGAAATCCTTTCGCGCAACTAAGAAGAGATGAACCCACATCAGTTCCGGGAAGACCCACATAGGTGCGGAGGTAGGGCGTCGCGCCCAACACATCTAGCACAGGCTGCTGCTGCTGTGTGCATGTGCGAATACGAGAAGGAAGAAACGTCTCGCATCCGCACTTCAAAAACACAAATGTATATCGGAACACACAGAGTCAGGCGTCGTCAGGGGATCGCGATGTACGGCAACGTATGTACTATCCATCGGCCGCATAATAGGACGCAAATGCATTCATACGCCACAAGGCAGCGACAGAGACACAGACAGAGACACACACGGGCCATCCCACCCCACGCACTTGGGCGCCTGCGGTCTGGCTCGAAGAAAGATGACTTTGCCGTTGTTGATGACGTACTGCTGGATTTCGCTAATGTCGTACAGTTTGCCGAGGTCCCCAATGCGCACAACTGCGGGTGCGTTGCGGAGAGGGGACGGGGTGTCACCTCGTCACCGGGGGCTCACCCAGACTACCTAGCCAGCCTCAGGGGGACACCAGTGAAGGGGCCATGTCGGGGAAACGTCCAATACACACCGGCGTGAGCCCGCTGCGGTTCGATTATGGCGATCGTGGCGGAATTATCGCGTTCGATTGATGAAAGAAGTGCGGAGAGGAAATGAATAAACGTACGGAGAAGAGTTACGGAGAAGTGCAAAGGAGAGGATGGGAATGCAAGGGGTCCAACGGCGCCGAGGGAGCTGCGGGGCCTTACATGAGTGCCGCCAGGTGCAGCGGGCTCCGGGCGTACGGCACCACTCACCAGCGACCCTGGCAGCGGCGTGTCCCATTGGTGGCACTGACAGTCCGCAGTACGACATCACGACTGCCAAACAGATGCCATGACGCAACTGAGAGAGCGACATGTCCTGTTGCGGCCCATCTGGGTTTCGGAGCTATTATGATATGACGCTAGCACCTGGAGCCGCACTCGGCAAGGAAACGTTTGCGCAAAGTCACACGAAAAAACCCGACCCACCATCGTGGTAGGTGTTGCGGCGGACTTGCACCACTCGCACGCCCGCGCCGACAGGGCGGCAAAAGTGGCAGTAGGCTCGACCGTATGGATCGTCCACGTCCAGGAACGACACGTGGCTGTCGCGCGAGCCGCGGTGCTGTTCGTGGCACTGGGGACACGGCGTAAAGAGGCCCTCCGCCGCGTCCACTAACTGCCGCATGGTGCCGCGGTCTAGCGACCAGGAAGGCGGCGAGGCTGCGGGCTGAGCGCGGTTGTTGCCGCCGCCGCCGCCGCCGCCGCGGGAGCCATTGCTGCCGCTTTGCCGCTTAGCAACCAGGCGCTCTTGAATGCGAAGATGGTGAGGAGGAATGCTGATGTTCTGCGGTGGAAGATCTTGCTGCGCCATCTCCGGGCTGTCGTGGTGGCTGCTGTCCTTTCTCCACGCGCCGGCAGAGCAGCAGCAGCAGCAGCGGACGGCGCTGCAATCGCAATTGCTTGGTAGCCGTCAGTCCTGAGTCAGTACCGATAAGGCTTGCGATGATAATGAACGGCGCAGGTAGGCTTGGGATTTTTGTGTGTGGGGTACTATGGTGCTTTACGTTTGTGAGTTTGTGCAGGAATGCGCTGTGCCCCGGGAGCCTTGTTTTGTTCGTTATTGCAACTTTAGCTTTGAGGCGAAGGTGTCGTCGATGATAGCCACACCACACCTGCTTCGGCAATGGCCAGCACAGGGAACGGTATGGCAATGGAGCATTGGCGCGGACTTTACAGAATGCTGCAGGATGGAAACAGGCGAACGGGGCTGTTGGCGAATTAGGAAGCGGGGCCGCGCACGCTGATCCTCACTTACCAGGAAAGCTTTTGAGGAAAACCAAGCGACCTGTCTTGTGCCTCCAACAAACGGGCAAGTGCTGCCGCAAGACGCTGTTTGGCCGTTGTTTGTGGACGGGAAAAGGCGGGCGCTGCCGATGTAGATTGATCTAGCGGCTGTCTAGTGGGTGCGGGTTTGCGCGGCGGAGAATGGAGTCCTTTTGCAATAGCAGATTTCCGTGCGCTCTTAACTATGGATAAGATGCTAACGTTTGTTGCATTGAGCCGATGGGTGTCTGCGTCACTCATTAAAATGATTGCACGGCATGCGCGCGGAAATTTCAAAAGTGCTCCATGTACGGCAGCATTGGAAGGATTGAGGACCATTCTTCCGCGCTTCCGCAACTGGAAAGTTTCCTGGGAGGAATGTCTTGCTGTGCTCTGGAAATGCTCCTGGGTTCCTGAATGGCCTTTTGGGCAGAGTCTGTGCAGAGTCCTCAATACGGGATTCCGTGCGTGGTGTCTCATTGCTTTTTTGATGAGCCAGGTTTTACGACACAATGAGCGCGATTAATTGTTATTGAAACAAGCTGCTGCTGATATCTCAAAGGGCTTACATAGGAAAGCGATGAGCCATCACGATAGACGGTGAAGGCATCTTTCCAGACGTGCGCGATGAACCGTGGGTCGCAAAAAGACAATTACAAAGCACTTAACGCCAAATAAAAAGCTTAGGATTGCTTCGAGAGGGAATGGAAGTGGCCTTAAGAATCCGGACGGCTATTCTGAAAGAACTTAACTTGCGCAGCTTTCTATCGCGACTTAAAATCATTGCTGTCCACGCGCCATGCAGAGTTTCTATGGACATCACAGCTCCAAACAAATACCAACGATTGGTCAAACGCAAAGAAAGTCATATGACCATCACCGGAGAGTCCGAACTTCTGGCGTCCCCCTCATTTAACTTTTCCCTTTCTCCTCACCACCACACCACCAGAAACCGCCACCGCGCCTGGCCAAGCGCCAGGGCAAGAGGTTATCTTTCCACCACATTTCAGGCCGCAGGTGCCTCTGCCTGCACGCGCACCGTGCACACACCGACCCTTTCCCACCCACCCCTCCTGCGTGAGACCACCAATCCCTGCACTCCTTCGTACTGCCGTTCAAAAAGCACCAAGGGCCTACAATAGCGGCCTCCCCCCACCATTACCCCTAACAGCAGGATTTGGGGGGGCCCTATAGCAGTGGTGCATTCAGCTACCGTCCCCGCCTCCGATGACGCACCCGTTATGTACAAGGCTCACGCAGTGCAGCGCCCGCCGTGTGGGCAGGATACCTCCTCCCTTCTCAAGAGGTGTGACACCGCGCCCAGAGAGTTTCACGGAGGGGAAGCTACCGCGACGGAGCTCCCGCTGCGCTGAGAAACAGCTACCGTTTCCCTAGGCCGCACCGTATACCTGTGTGATGTGTGACAGGGGGGTCATATCTTCACCCTGCGGCCGCTACCCGGCAGACCCTGCCTTCCCCGGTATTTCGGGACACCCTCATCCAGTTACCCTAGCCTACTTCTCAGCGGATCAGCACCTACCACCGGCATCCAACGGAATCTGCCGGATCGACGGCGGCTCAACTCCATTCCTGGTCAGCTCGCTGGTCAATTTTATCCCAAGTCACCACCGTCTATCGACTAGGGGCACCTTTACCTTCCACCATCGAAAGGAGTTTTGACCCTGACAGGTCTCGATCCCGGAACCTCCGGGGGCATGAGTACGTGCTCTACCAGTAGTGCCTGACCTATGTTGTAACATGCAGGCGCGGCGCGGGGTATTGCCTCGATTAATTTCTAAGACCCAAGCCGCTTTACCCCGCGGACTCCACCGCAGCTGGCTACCTGGGCAGGCAGCCTAGGCGTAAGGCGGGCCTGTGTTCTGGACCCTGTTGCAGCTGCTCAGCCCCGGCAGCCGGGGCAAAAATGGCTACGTGGCACCTGCAATCCTTGACCACCTGCAGTGATGGTGTGCCCTGCCATTCACCCTTACAAGCTGCAATCAACGGTGCTAAAAGCCACTCCACCCCTGATCACTGCCATAGGAGCAAACATATTAACGCCTCCTTAATTAATTACCTACAACACGACCTTTTTGCATCTTCCCAACACCTATGTTTTTTACCTCCACACCTCCCTATCCTTCTCATCCTCCTTCCCACTCCTGCACCTGCCCTTCTCTTCCCTTTATTTTCTCCCACTGCCTCCATCTCGCCCCGACGTCCTGCCGCCCTTGTTCTTGTTGCCCAGCATCCAATCCACCACGTCGCTTTTGGCATGCAGTGCAGAGTCCACGTTGAGCACCTTCTCACCCGCGCCGCCGTTCTTGAAGTGCTTGTTGTAGTTCTCCTCCCGCAACAACAACTCCGCCCGTAGCTGCGCCATGCGCTCCTCGCTGCTCCGCACCAGATCCTCCAACTTACGCACCGCGCCCTCAAGCTCCGAAATCCGCCGTACGTCTTCCTCCCGAGACTCGCGCGCGTCGAACCGCAGCCGCAGCTCGCTGTACGCCGCCTCCGCCGCGGCTAGCCGCTCAGTGGCGTCGGCCTCAGCCGCCGCCAGCTGCTGCCGCAGCTGCGACGCCAGCTGGTCGCTCTCCGCAATCAGGGCCTCTTTATCGGCCTTGTACGAGCGCAGCAACGCGTCCCGCTCCGCCGCTGCGTCCTGTTTGAGCTTGAACACCGTGTCCGTCATCTCAGCGGCCTTGTTGGCGAGGGCGGCCGTCAGCTGGTCGACCTTGTCCGCCAGCGCGGCGCGCTCTGTCTCGATGGAGGCAGCGCGCCTGGTCGCCTCCGCTGTTGCGCGGTCGGCGCGATCCAGCTGGCCACGCAGCGCCGCTAGCTCGGCGGCGTGGGCGGTACGAGCAGTGGAGAGGGCCTCTTCCTGGCGCTTGGCGGCGGCCTCCAGGGCAGCCTGTTGCGCCTGGGGGGTTACATGGGTCGTGGAAAAGTGCGGGACATTCCTCAAGCGTGGGGTGGGGACATTCCTCAAGCGCCGTAAGACACAGCCCAAACACAGCCTAGCCAGGGTAATGGTAAGGGGTGTTTTATTCCCAACACCACTTTGCATTGACGACAGGGTCCACCCAAATCCACGGGGGTCGCGGAAGGAATACCCTCCCATGTCCCCATTCCTCTTATCCCAAACTCTTCAGCAACGTAACCAGTTCACCGAACCAACAAACAACAGTAGCTTATAACTATCCACAGCACTTCCCAACAGCACAATACGAATTATCCCAACAGCAGCACTACACCAACCAGGTGCGGACAGACTCACCTTGGCCGCTGCTTCGAGATCTTGTGCCCGTTGCTCTCCCAAGGCCTTCTCCACGCTCGCGTGATGCACCTCCAATCGCTCCCTCGCCGCCGCCGCCGCCGCCGCCGCGCGCTCCAGCACATCCTTGTGCCTCGCCTCCGCCTCCGCCAGGGCTCGCTCCCGCTCCGAGACCAGCTCCCTTCGCAGCGCCTCTGCCGCGTCACGTTCCCGCGCCTCCGCCGCCGCTACAGCCGCCGCCATCTCCGCGCGCAGGCCCTCCTCCTTCACCGCCTGGCTTGCAGCGGCGGCAGCGTTCGCTGCCGCCAGCGCGTCTGCTTTAGAAAGGCGCAGCTTCTCCAATTCCGATTCGTGCTTTTTCCGGAGCTCCTCTAACTCCTGTACGCGAAAAGCGGCGGTTGGATGAGCACATCCGTGGTTACGTTCCAAGATTTTCCAACGAACAAACACAACCTCACACGTGACGCAAATCTTTATTTTCTTACATTGCCACCGCTGTTACTGACGGTATCTTTACCTTGGCATGCGCCGCCTTCACCGTCTCCGCCTCAGCCTCGGCCCGCTTCCGTTGCGCATCCATGTCCGCCTCCAGCTTACGCCGCTGGTCGTCCATCTGCGCCCGCAACGCCGCCTCCGCCGCACCGCCCGCCGCGGAGAGCTGCGCACGCAGCGCCGACAACTCCGCCGCCAGCCGCGCCTCCGCCTCCATGCGGGTCTGCCGCAGCTGCGAGTCGGTCTCGGCGCGCAGGCGGCTCACCTCCGAGGACAGCAACGAGGAGGCCGAACGGCGGTCGTCCTCCGCCTGGACGCGGTGCAGCGCGGATCATTCGTTGAGGGAAGTGAATAAATGTACAAGACAAGAAAGGGTGATTCTTTGACATCTGGAGCCATCCTAATAGCTAAAGACTGGAAGAGTACATCCCCAAGCGCAGAGTTGGAGTATGATGTGTTTCGCCAGAAGTAAAGGGTTTCTTAGGCTGGGGATGAAGGGATTGCCGAACGCAACCTGTTTCCTGAGGTATATGTGGACGGTCGGTGCCGGGCTCAGCTGCGCTCAGCTGCAGTAGACCACGACCCCATGAGAGCGCACGAATGAGTCGAAGCACATGGAGGCTGCCTGGGGCCTGCTGTGAGGAAGGATGGCTCTTGATCCCCCCTCCCTCCTTCCCTCCCTCCCGACACCCTTAATGCGATGCGCAAGGCCGCTGTTTGGAGGGCACCATGCAGCCAGGTGGCAGCCCCAGCCCGCATGAGGCTCCCCGTGCCGCCATCGCCGCCGCAGCCGCAGCCGCAGCCACACCTTTTTGGTGGACGCCTCCAGCTCGGCCTTCAGTGCTGTGAGCTGCTTGAGGCGGTCTGCCGCTTGCGCCTCCGCCGTCGCCAGCGCCGTCTTGGCCTTGCCCAGCTCGTCCTTGAGCTTGGCCTCGCTGCTGGTAAGGCTGCGCAGCTGCGACTCCAATTGGTCCTGCGAATAATGTTGGGTGCAAACGGCAATATCCTAATACCGTACCGCTCTTTGGGATTTTGGATTTTCCGGTACCAGGGTACCACAGAACGTGGTACCCTGGGTTACCAGTACGCGTCTGGAAATTCCTTATCTTGGGAGTCCGGGTTACGGTACGGTATACATACACATGCGCACTTTGTTCGCATCCCTCGCAACCCACTGTAAGCTGGAAGCATGGAGGAAAGCCTTCTTCGTTGAATTCGGCAGTAATACTTCGGTGGTGCATTAGCTACCACTGCTACCTTGCGTAGGAATTGTGTGGGTTTACCTTGGCTGCGCTGGCGTCCTTGCCAGTGGCATCTAGCTTCTGCCGCAGCTCCGCCAGCTCCGCCGCCAGGGCTTCCTTGGCCCTCCGCTCTTCCGCCGCCAGTCCCTCCGCTGCCGTCAGCCGCCGCTGCAGGTCCTCCCGAGCCGCCTTCGCCTCGGCCAGGGCCTTGGCGTGGGCGGATTCCAGGGAGGAGACCTCGGCAGCACGCTCCTGTTCCAACCTGCATCCGTCCGCCAGCCGCAGGATAAACGACCCGTGGGTCAGATCACAAGAGATCGTCAACTTCTAGCATGGTGGCGTACGCCAAGTGGATTGCGTTGACATACTGGTGCAAGCGCACATACGATTAACCACACAGCACATCTAACCAACCACGCGCCAAGACGGGCCGTCGGTGGCCCGGGTGGTGCGCGCTTCAGTACCGCTGTTCAGCTGGCCGATGCGGGCCGAGAGCGCACATCAACCCACTTTTTGCGCAGCTCGTCAAGCTGGCCTTTGGCTGACCCCTCCGCGCCTGCAAGCCGCAGCGCTGCGTCCTTGCGGGCCTGCTCCAGCGCTTGGTCCCGTTCCTGCTGTGCCACCTCCAGCGCCTTCTTAGCCGCCTCCGCCGCCTCTGCCAGCTTCTTCTCGTACTGCTCTCGTGTCTGCGGGGACGCAAGGAAGCGAGGGTTGGTACCCCCGGGCGGTCCACACCCCGGCAGGTAACACAGGGATTCTGCCCAACATGAACTTCTCATCGGTAGTATAGTGCAGCAGCAGTACAAAATATCCGCGGAGGAGGAAACATCCGCGGCCCCCAAGCCAACAGAAGCAGCAACAGCGGCACCTCCCTCTGCGCTAGTGGCGAAGAACAGACGGAGCACAGAGACAGGTGCTTGGCGACGGCAAGCTTCCGTCATTTCAAGGACTGCGGATGTAGCTTTCCGACGGTCGACTCTTGTCCATGTAAGCTGTCTCAGCTGCCTTTTGCCATCCGCACCCAAATGGAAGCCCCCGGCAGTGGAGGCAAAAACGCACACACCCATAGACAGCACATGTTTCCTGTCGCCTTGGGCCTGTTCGCGTCTGGGTCAGGAAATCAGGGTCCGGGTATTATGTCTCCCCCCCCTGGCGCCCACATCCCCAATTCCCACAGTACCACCAAGGTGCACATCCGCACGCCACACCTTCGCCATGGCGTCCTGGGCATCGCTCTGCCCCATTGCGATGGCCCTTTTGAGGTCCTCCTCCAGTGCAACCACACGGTTTCGGAGCTGCCCTGACACCGCGTCCCCATCCAGTCGCGTCTTGGTCAGCTGCTGCGTCAGGCTGCCCACCTCAGCCTGCGGAGGTCGGGCCCCGCCCCCGGGGGGAACGGGTGCCATTCAGGTGGGCCTGACGAGGATATGATGCGCCTAATCAACCACCTGCCCATGAGAGCGGTTGCCGACAACTTTGGCAGATCGAGGACGATATTGGAAACAGAGCTGGGGGTGTCGCACAACGCACCGCCGTTCGCATAATGCCGTTAGCTCGCCCGTAATGCAGAAGAGCTGTGGGAGGGGTATGCAGGCGGCATCACCGCAGGGGCTCACCGGCTAGAGGACGTGCGGAGGGCGCCAAGCCTCGCGCGTGGCATTGTCCCCCACCCACACAATCACACTGCGATCCGGTCGGTCCATTCCTAACCCTAAGTTCTCAGATCCATGCCCGCCGTCGGCCCCGTAACACCGTCCGTAACCTTCCATGTAAGCGCCACTGCGTCCTTTGCCTTTCCCACCCGCCTTACCGAGGCCGCCTTGAGTTGGCTCTTCGCCTCCGCCAGCTCGCCCTCCGTCTTATTCAGGGCTGCCGTCAGCCGCTGCTGCTCCGCCTGCGCCGCCGCGGCTGCCGCCGTCAGAGCCTCCTTGTCACCCGCCGCGCCCACCGACACCGCATCTAGCTGTGCCTTCAACGCCGCCAGCTGCTCCTCCAGGGAGGAGATCTTTGCGGCGCTGCTGGACCGCAGCCCCGCCAGCTCCTCCTGCAGCCTGTGGGGACATCAATTAGCAACTTAGCCCGCCATGAACACCACCAGGCAACGAGAGCGCTTTACTTGGAGGTTACGAGGGAGGGCGGTGAAGGCCAATGCGCAACCTTGCCGTATCCTCTGTGTACGGCGAAACCTGAACGTCACAGCACGCGAAGGGTCGTAATCTCCCAACCGTCCCCCACCCTCTAAAGACCCATCCTCATGCGACCCGACGTAGGACCAGTGCCATTGGACTTGCCTGGCCGCTTCCTCCGCTTTGCCCTGCAGCTGCGCCTCCACTCCCCCCAACGAGCCCTCCAGTTGCTTGATCCGCTGGGTAGCGGCTGCATCAGCCGCTGCGGCCGCATCGGCCGCGCGCTTGGCGGCTTCCTTGCCCGCGGCCTTTTCCCTCTGCACCTCCTCCACCAGTGCCTCCACCTTGCCCTTCCAACTGGCATCGCTGGCCTGAGAGTCGGGAAGAAGACACAGAAGGCCGCGGGGGGTTGTGAAGCACCACTGAGCTGGAGGCCCCTTATCACACACACATACATACACACACTGCTGGGCTTGTTGAGCACCTTCACAACCCCTGTCGGCCTGTTAACCGAAAGAACCCGTGTGGCACCACCTTGGCAGCACCACCAGTACCACCAACAAGCGCCTGATCCCGGGGTTACCAAGCCCCGCCGCCCACCTTCCGTTCCTCCGTCATCGCCGCCCGCTCCTGGTCCCAGCGCGTCCGGGCCTCCCCACTGGCGGCCTCCAGTTGCTCCCGGCTGCGGTTCGCGGCATCCAGCTGCCGCCGCAGCCCCTCCAGCTGCTCGCTCAGATCGTCCTCCTTGCGCATGCGCTCCGCCAGCATGTCGTTGTACTTTTTGTTGTGCGTCTGAATCGCATCCTCGGTCTCCTGCCGGGCACGAGCCAGCGCCGCCTGCAGCTCCTGCAGTTTGCCGTTCGGACCGGACACATATTGGGGGCTGTCCGGGCCGTGGGCCTCAAACCCCTCAAGAGATTGAGACGTGGCTTCCATGCCTCAGGGCCAATCTCACCGCCTGCACCCCCGAACGCCCAGGACAGTGATAGTTGATATAAATCGTCCCTAATGATCATCCACGCTCGTTCTAATCATGGACGGTGCATGCGAGTTTGCTGCTGGAAGCCACTCAGTCCAAGGAGATAGATGGCGAAAGTGTTATGCTCGCATACCGCTATCAAACGTAGGAAGGCCAGTCCGCTGTGTGGTGGCAGCGGCCGGTAGCAGAAGCACAAGCAGCTGCACGCTGGGTACCTTCCAGGGCCCCGGCCGCTGCGGGAGGTGACTAGTGATACCGCGTACCTGGTTGCTAGCATTTGCATTCAGCGACATGTTGTTGACCTCCTTGATGCGAGCCTGCAGCTGCCGCTGCAGCTCGTCCACTTGGGTCTGTAAACCCTCAATCTGCTTCGTGGCCGCCTTCTGGATAGCAGCCTCTTTCTCCGCGGCCCTCTGCAGCCAGAGCGAAAGCAGCTCGTGTGAGTAGCTGCGGGAAGGTTGCTTGAGTCCCCCATGCTGATGATCCGTGCTTGTGTGTTGTCCCGGAGCTTTCTCCCACCAAGGTCATGCATGTGGCGCAGTACCTCGTATATCGCTCATGCGAATAAATGGTTGCAGTACGGTATCAGGCGCGAAACTAGTCATACGGCTTTAAGGTGGGAGCTCTGGAGGGGAAGCAGCGGTTTTGAACGACAGCAAGTCCACGAGGTATCGGACGGGATTACTCAAGGGAGCCGCCCGCGTTGCTTACCTTGCGGATGGACTCAATTTCTGTGATGCAGCGCCTTCTCTCATCATCATATTTCGCCTCAATTTGCTGCATGAAAAAGCAAACAGGGTTTCGGCGGGCCTCTATCTAGCGTTTTCCGCGGCCCGCACATGCCCCACCTTTGTAAGCTCCGCAATGCGTGCTGCATCGTTTGCAGCGTCAAGTTGTGCTTTGAAATGGTTTATCTTGTCTGCAGTATCTTTAAGTATCTGTTCTATCTCCGTTTCATACTGCTCCGCAAGCTCCACGAGGTCAAGTTCGTTGTCCTCATTCTTATTGTTGAGATGGTAAATAACCTACATGTAATCTTTAGTTTATGCAACAGTCTGGCTTGCACAAAAGTGTCCAGAACTTGCCTTTGTCAACTGTGCAATTTTCTTGCTCATTCGCAGCTGCGCAAGTGCCCATCGAAAACTCGTAAATTGCATTACTATGAAAAATACGTTTACAATGCCCATACAAACCTGAAGGTCTGGCATGTTCGGCACAGATGCCATTGACATCATTCTTCCAGGCTAGCCTAAACACCATATAATCACAAAGACTTCAGATCCTAAGGCGGGTACATTCGTGTACTAATTAACCGATGCCAAAATGAGGCGGGGGCTGCATCGACACCAAATCCACGCCACAAGTACGGCAATTTGGCCATGCAACTTGCAAGGTTTCAAATGCGAAACGACTGACCCAAATGCCTCCCCAAATAGGACGTTGTTCACCCAAACTACGCCGAATGTAACCATTTTTGAGCGAGGGAGCGGAGAGCAGAATTTGTGACACTGCCCTAACCGCTAACGATAACGACCACGTCGGGACACGGTCCACGAAGCCGCGATGTCGCGAAGCTGCCACCCTTGAAAACGCCAATGTTTCTGGCGTGTAAGAGCAAACCATAGTTAAAAAACAACATATTTTGCTCTCCGCGACCGCGGGTTTCGCTCCTTACATAATCAGCTCTACCCTCAAATGGCGCATCCGTTACGCACACATGAAGCCCTTACTGTGCACTCCCAGTTGCCCCTTGCAATTTTCGCTGCAGCTTCATTATCTGCGGTTGCGGTAGAACAGAAGGAAGCATGCCGTGAGATGAATAAATAACGTTACAGTACATCAGGCTGAATTACCGGTGCAGCCGACTCCCATACACTGGATAGGCCGGGAAACGCCCAAAGAGGTACCAACGTGAACCCCCTACCACGGCCCAGGCAGCAGCATGAAATTGCAGAGACGCTCCGCTGCCATGTCAGAGAAGGTTTTTGGCACGGACAGGGTTTCCAAGTGTCGCAGCTGGATGTAAGAAGCCAGCTTGTGGCCAGACAGCGTGCGTGCACGACAATAGCACATCCGGTTAGCGGTGCATATGCACTCCTGTGCTTATACGACACAGCCGGCTCCCCTGACTTTACCCTTTACACGAAAACTAACTGCCGTGCGCACCTCCTTCTCACGGTCCAACATCTTGCTCTCCACGCTCTTGATTTGGTTGTCTAGCCGCTCGATATCCTTTTTGATGAACTCCAGGCGGTTGGTTACATTCGTACGGGCCTCCAGCAGGTCCTGCTTGACCAACACAGGCCCAACAGCCTTAAAGACGTTGGCGTCTTCGTCCAGCAGCTTGAGCTCCTGCGTGATATCTATGTTAACTGGCAGCCGCACCCGAGCACGTTAAGCCCCTCTGTTGCAAAGCTCCTGGGGCCCCCTTTCCGCGCCATGACCCGCCAAACACACACCACGTACCTCCAGTACTGTCTCAGTCTCCTGATGGCGAGCTGTTAGATCACGCTTAGTTGTTGCTAGTTTAGAGAGTTCTGTCGTATACAGCAAGCCCCCAATAAGGCAGCGAAGATATGAGCATGTCGGCGACAACGCGCTCTAACCTCCTTGATGACCACGGTAAGCCTCCGCCTCCTTTTGCAGAGCCTTTCTGACCGTCTCAGGATCTGTGGACATCCTTTCGTAACTTGCGTGAGCCTAGCAGAGTCTGAATTCCCGTTACAGAAAGCTTTCACTATCCTAATGTCACTTTGGAAAACAAAATTTATGAATTATATACCTAAATTTAGGTATGATTTGGTATGGTCGGAGCCTAGAAACTGAACGACTCAATTCGTTTGTACAGCACTCGCCCAGAATTTGCACTCCAGTAAGCTAAACCTTCAGGGGTTGCAAATTTCTATGCAATAGCATTTCAGATATCATTATTGTATTCTGTACCCTGTAAGCTGTGCTGCTCATTGGTCTTCACTTCGCGGCGGCGACGTCTAGCTCAACCCGCGGTCCAATTGTTGCCATATTACTTGGAGTTATTTTTATAGGAGTGATAACACGCAACACGTGGTAGGGCCTTAGGGGTCTTAAGCGGCGGCTTTCTTTCGACGGCGATGGCGGAGGGCGAGGCCCCACACCAAGGTGGAGAGGGGAAAACAAGCAAAAAACGGTGCGAACCCGCTTGTCACACGAAACCCCTCGCTTGACATGATTGTGGCGACCGAGGGATTTGGGGTTTGGGGTCCTTTGCCTATCTCTTCTACGGCCGTCTACTTGACCTTTGGCCCTGACAAAGCTGGCTGAGCGAGCAAACGGCACCTGTGAGGCACACTGTTGCCGGGTATTTCATCCTCGCACCTCCCAGTGCCCTGTGCAGCACCCACACCCAACACAGCGCCGCGACATACGAGTGCGGGCCATCTCCGCCCCGGAGTTCCTCTGCCCCTCCTAACGACAGGCTCGTGCATGACTTTGCAAAACGTCCTTCCTATTACTTAGGGTTAACGTGCTCCGACGCACCCGGCACGCTTCCATGCGACCGTCACTTTTGCGCTGTCACACCCCTCCCTCTGCGCAAGCGCGTCGGCCGCTCCACAATCCCACTCACATTTGGCCGATCCACTTGCAGAAAAAAGGTCCGCGACCCAGATGCCGCTGACGCTGCCAAACGGCTGAAACGCGGCCCATCCGTGGACCTGAAGTCCATTACCGACAAAAAGCTCAAAGGGAAGCTTCGCAGGGCGGAGGCGGTGTTCGCCAGCTCGCAGAAAAAGGCGGCGCAGATCAACGAATGGCTGCTGCCGGCGTCGGCGGGGACGTTGGAAGCGGAGGGTAGGTGGCGTGTATCAAGCTTGGGCTAAAGGCCGAATATCCATTTCTTCAGGGAGCCGGGTATACCGAAAAGCGCATCTCAGCGGATCAGGCGGATCAGGCGGCAACACAGCGAGTGCGGTGGGTGTGAGTGAGTGAGACAGGGCTTCCGAACCAGGACGCCATTCGCCGAAACCCAGCCCAATAAGCATGATGCAACTTTCTTGTATGAAGTCCAGCATGAGTTTTAAGTAGTGCAGTAGTGTATGCCACCCTGTATAGATTTGTCACTCCCAAGGACGTGCCGTGATGATCCCAACCACTGCAGGCATTGAGCGTACATGGAACTTCAAGCAGGAGGCTATCGTGCAGGCGGTGGACGTCACGGCGGCGCGCAAGGCCTTTGACCTGTCTCTGCCGGAACTAGGCCCCTACCGACTGAACTTCACGCGCAACGGCCGCTTCATGGTGCTGGGCGGCAACCTGGGTCACTTGGCTGTCATGGACTGGCAGCGATCGCACCTCGTGTGCGAGGTCCAGGTACGTGCCGTGGGGATTGCCGTGCTGAGGGTGGCGGTCGTTAGTCGGATAGCTACGTGTCCTCCCCCTCAGGTGCTCCTCAGCGGTTCAGGCAGGGGGGCACATAAACGCGGCAATCAACACGGGATATTTACTATGAGAGACTGCGTGTCTAAGTCGATTGGGTATCCAGTTGGGGGCGAGCGGTCAGTGCCAGATGTCACACTTCCTGTGGGACTGGGTGGGGGGGACGCGGCCTAACGGCACGCTGAAGCGGCGACGTGGTGTGCACCTGAGGTTGTGGATTGGGGCCGTGCGGTAACGTTCGCATGTCGCTCCCCGGGTCGGCGTCCAACAGGAGGGGCAGTCCCGACGGACGCGACGTGCATGGGATTGGGAGTTGCCTGATGTGTGCAAAGCGACGCTGTCCTGGCCGCAGCTTTCACAGACCAGGACCCGTTTTAAGTGAACTGAGTAGTGTAGGGTGGAGGGCGGCTGTGATGTGTCAGTGTTTCCACCTCCGTTTTCGGTATTGCGCCGCACAGCTCAGCTCCTTCAGCAGGCTTGGACATTTGCCATCGACTATGCGGGAGTAAGATGCGTTTTGAATGTGGGTTTCCTTGGTTAACCATTTGTGCAGGTCCGGGAGACGGTCCGTGATGTTGTGTTTCTGCACAACGAGACCTTTTTTGCGGCGGCACAGAAAAAGTACGTGTACGTGTACGACAAGCGGGGCCTGGAGGTGCACTGCCTCCGAGACCACACGGAAGTGAACGCGCTGGACTTCCTGCCAAACCACTTCTTGTTGACGTCCATAGGAGAGCACGGTGGGTACAGCTCTCCTGGTCAGGTGCCTTGGCTCTTTTCTGGGCAGCGGCCATCTCATCTCCACAACGGAAAGTAAATGCGGCGCTGGTGACAGAGGTGACAGAGGCCCAATCACCCGCTTCCTTACAACTACTACGCTAGGTGTCTCCACACTGAGTTGATTTCGACTCCAGGGGACTGATACTGCTCTCGCTGCTGCTGCTGCCCTGCTCTTCCCCTGCTTATGCTCTTATTGATCCTGCCGTTGAGGTGTGCAGGTGTGCTACGGTACCAGGACACCAGCACGGGCCACATCGTAGCACAACACAAGACTCGGCTGGGGCCGTGCAGCCTGATGCGCCACAACCCGCACAACGGGATCATGCTGCTGGGCCATCTCCGCGGCTGTGTGACCATGTGGACCCCCAACCTCACCACCGCGGCCGTCAAGATGCTGTGCCACCGGGTGCGTGGGTGGGTCCCTGAGTGGGTGCTGCCATATCCGTTGGCCAGCGATTGTCCGCGACTCCCGCCTATGCCATCCGCGTACCATGCTTGTCCTGTCGTGCTCGCCATATACGGTCATTTCAGCCACGATGAATAGCGGGGGCTTTCGCTTTGCGCACTCTGTCGAGACACGCCTTGCAAGACATCAAGACCGTCAAGAAGGCGTTGTAGTCCCATGGGTTACAAGACCGCCGTCCGGGAAGCATCCTACCAGCGCCTGCAAGGACACCGTAGGGCACACCTCCCTAATGCCTCGAGGCATTCATACCCGTTTTTATCTCCCGTTCTCAATCACCCATGCCTTAAAACTACGCCACGCCACGCCACGCCACACCCCGGCCCCCCTCGCCTGCGCCATCGCAGGGCCCGGTGAAGGCGCTGGCTGTGGACCCCAGCGGGACTTACATCGCCACCTCGGGGGTGGACTCCCAGATCAAGGTGTGGGACATCCGCATGCTGCAGCCAATGCACGCCTACTACAGCCATGCCCCCGTGACCCAGATGGACATCAGTCAGCGCGGATTGCTGGCGGTGGGGTATGGCCGCAAAGTGCAGGTGCGTGGCCGGAGATCGAAAAGTGTCAAGGGAGGGATGCGTAGAGTCCGCTGTAGGATTACGACACGAGAAGGACGTGTAGAGGGGGGTTTATGTCTCCAGTAGAAATGAAAGCGTGCGTGCTGGACAAGGCTGGCCATGGTCGAAGTTGTGGGGAGAAGAAGAGCGGCGGGATTGGGGAAGATTGTTGTTGTGGGAACTGAAACTCATGATTTCGGTATTGTGGCACACACCACCAAACTGAACGGTGCTTTCCTTTTCGCTGGTCGGTCGTTCACTACGCAGATTTGGCAAGACGCGCTGCGCAGCAAGGCCCAATCACCTTACCTGACCCACCACCTGCCGGAGGGTGTGCTGGAGACGTTCCGGTTCTGCCCTTACGAGGATGTGCTGGGGATAGGGCATTCGGCTGGCATCAGCACGATACTGGTGCCGGGTAAGCTTTCGCAGCTGGTTGTCGATAATATGCAGGCCCTCGTCTGTCTGTCTGTCTGTCTGTCTATGAGTCTTTGTTTGTCGTGGAGTGGGTTGGCAGCTGGTGGGGAATGCTTCCCCGTGTGGGCCATCGGCTTGACTGGCCGTGATGATGATGCATACCTTCCGGGTCTTCCACTTGTCCTTTCCTGTCATACATACGTCGTACAGGTAAGCGTTAGCCCTTGTCTTGCGAGCTGCAGGCCTGCAGCATATGAGAGGCACTCCATTGCAAAGAGTGGGAAAAAAGATCAAGCATGTTTTTCCTGAATCCCTGTGTGGTCTCTGCTTGCCGGCCCCCATCCGGCCCGCGGCCCTCGCCCGAACAGGTGCTGGTGAGCCCAATTTCGACTCCTTCGTAGCCAACCCCTTCCAGACCGTCAAGCAGCGGCGGGAGCAGGAGGTGGTTGCACTGCTGGACAAGCTGCAGCCGGATACCATTGTGCTAGACCCGGACACAATTGGCAGGTGCGTCTCACTGCTGCTCGGGAACGGCGCTATGAGCGGCAGGGGGAAAAGCGCGGAAAGAGGGAGCACGCAAGCACAAATGTGTTTCTGCTACACTGCGTCGTTAAAGTGTGCAGGTAGCCAGGCGCTGCCAAGTTTGACCCAGATCATCACTTTATGCCGGAGTTAGCTGCGCTGCTAGGTCCTCTTGTCCTGTGGAGTTGCAGCTCGTCCCCACGAGATACGCTGCGCTTCACTTCCGCCCATCGAGCTTGCCTATATCGAAGGCTCCAATGCGTGTTCCCGTTGTTCGTCCAAGCTGTAAGCTGTTTGTGTGCCTGTCGTCGGCGGTGCAAACAGGGTCCGCAAAGAGCCCGCCGACGTGATGAAGGAGCGCCGGGAAGAGGAAGCTGCCGCGAACACGGCTCGTCTGGTGGCGATGCGGCGCAAGTCGGAGGTCAAGGCCAAGATGAAGGGCAAGAATAAGCCCAGTCGGCGGCATCGCAAGAAGCAGAGCAATATCATTGAGGACCGCAAACCCTCCATTCAGGAGCGACAGAAGGAGGAGGTGAGGACTGAGCGGGTTGGGGGAAGGTAAAATGGGAGGCACAGGCCCTGGCATGTAGGGGTTTGCGGCTTTGTGGCGTTTTTCTTACGTTTTCCTTTCCTCCCATGTTCCTTGCAGGCGGTTCGTCGGAAGGAGGCGGCCCAGAAGAAGTCACAGGCTGCCATTCCAGAAGACGCTCCCCGAGCCGTGCGGAGGTTCTACAAGCAGTAGCTGCCTCTTAAGAATCTTTCCGTGTCTTTTCACTTCTGTTTGAGGGGAGCAGCGGCTGGGACGAAGTGCTTCCAATTGTGCGTGTGCTTTTTAGGCCGACACAGGAAGGGGCATTTTTTGGCATTTTCTGTCACGAGTCCATTAAGTTGGTAAGGCCGAGGCTAGCTAACGGTCTAATAGATCAACAGTCTATCAGGAAAGAATGCAAGCTTGCTTGCGGAGGTTTGAGTTTGCAGGTGGCTATGGGTCATGGATTGCGTTCCTGGAGGCCGCAGGACAGGATGCCAGTTACATGGACTAGTAAAGAAGGGATATATGCATGGATGTGTTTGGTAGGGAATATCATGTTGTGGCGCTTTGCAAGCTCCGAGACCATGGCGCGAATTAGTCAGGGCTTCATAATGTACATGATGAAGTGAAACTTCTGTCCATATATGTAATCGATGATAATGGGTGCTTTAATACCTTTATAAGTGCAGGATTTCAGCGTTCAGCAACTTGACTAGCTCGACTGATGTTCGACATGTGCCGAGCAGGCCGACGGACGTCCGTGCATTGGGCTCCAGCCTCCGCAGCATTACTTACGTTCATCTTGCCGTTCTTTCACACAACTGCCCTAAAGTCCAAGGATCTTCAAGGCACGCTGTTTTTTTCGCGAAATGTCCTGGGAATGATAACCGTACTCTGACACTCTTCCCTGGCTCCCTCCAGATTCTTTAATAGCTATACGCCATGACCTGGAAAGTGTCCAGACCAGTCTTTTGGAAGCTTGGGATGCTGAAAGTCCGCCTTGCGGGAGCCCGTCGTGGCAGGGTCTCACCTGCGACACGGCCGGCAACGTTATTGGTCTTGACCTCAGCAGCAAGGGCCTTTCTGGGACCCTTCCAGCATCGCTTACAACGTTGCCTAGCTTGACATCCATGTGGGTCGGCATTTCCGCGCCTCTAACCCCATACCTACGTGCATTTCATCGCCGCCCAGGCCATGATGCTGCTTGGCGTAGTCCACATGAGCGGACGCAGATTACAAAGAAATCATGAATGACATTTCTTACATTTCTTTTGCTATCAGCACCTCGTCAGGGCTACTGTTTTCCTATTTATATTCCATTTGCCACGCGTTTGACCGTGCTGCGGCCGGACGTTCGCCTGTTCCCCCGCTGCAGCGTTCTGTCCAACAACTCCCTCAAGGGCCATCTCCCGCTCGCGTGGAGCGCTCTCGAGGACTTGGAGGTGCTGGTGAGTCCTCCGAACAAGACACTCTCCATGCGCGACACAAGGACATTTACGCCTTTTTTAAGCAGGCTACGCTGCACGTATCGTAACTCTCACATGATGAATCCATAGCGTCCACTGTCATCCACTGCCGCGCCTCCCTGCCGCATCTTTGCGACCCCCTCTTCCCCATTGTTGGCTACCTTAAGTACCTGGACGGCAACTCGCTCACTGGGCCGCTGCCGGGCATGTGGGCGGCCCTACGAAGCCTTCGAGAGCTTCGCCTTCGGAACAACAATTTGTCAGGTATGCGCTGCCTATTATATGTGTTGGAATCCTGCGTGTGCCTTGCACCGCAGCCGCCTGCTTCAACCCCATGTCTCACCTTAGGGAAGGTAGACACGGCGGGCGGCTGGTGGGATGTTAACACCTGTAATCTGCAACTGGAGCGATATCGCATGCACCTTCCCTCCAGCGTCCGTTGTTATTATCTTGGCTCTGCTTGCTCACCGCACCACAGCTTACCCTCTTGCGCCCTAACGCATGCCTTCCTCCGCCCTTCCTCTGCAACTACGGTTCTCTACGCCTCCGTCACTACGCTCGTCAGGCGGCTGCTTACCAGCTTCGTGGGGTGGAGGACTGGCCTCCCTGCAATACGTGGACATCAGCCTGAACCCACAGCTCTGCGCCAGCGACGCAGGTGATAATTGAAATCCGCTGCCGTGATCGCGCACCATTTTTTCTTCCCAACAAGAGCAGCAGATGGTTAAGCGGTGCTCCTGCCTACTGCCTTGGGAGGTCACGACATCTGTGCCGGGCCGCAGCGATGAATTTTGATCCTCAGATGCCTAAATGGCCGATGTGCGGTTGGTCCCTTGCTTTGCAGGTCCGTCCAACGGCGGCCCTCCCGCATCGTGGGGTCGTCTAGGGTTCCTGCGCTCCATGGCGCTTCAAAACACAGGTCTCGCGGGCACGCTGCCGCCGGAATGGGCTTTCATGCGACGGCTCGTCCAAATGTAGGTCATGGGACGTATTGCAGATGCTTTGTGGGGTGAAGCAAGCCGGAAGGAGACGAAAGCCAGGAGGGAAGTTCTGATGAACCCAACGGGCCAAGGGCCGACTGCTTTGGGATTGATGAAACGGTGGAGAGGGTGTTCACGGTCGTCTTCCTGACCCACATCACATCGGAATGATTATATTTTGTTATAGCGGACTTGATCATGTGGGTCATGTGAGGTCAGGGGCTCTGTTGCGAAGGGAGGCTCCTTGAAAAGGCAGTTGCTGGGGCGCATGGCACGGTCGGGTGCGCGATCATCCCCACTGCCAAATCCATTGGATCGCCTGTACCTCCTGGTTCTTTTACTTTTCACGCCTTGCTTGACGATTAGCTTGAGAGCCAGATCCCACTTGTACCCAAACACGCCTGCAAAAGGGTATCCCCACAACCCTCCACCCCCGGGGCCCCAACGCACACATCGTTTCACCGCATCAGGGACTTGTCAGAGAACAACATTGCGGGCACGCTACCGGAAGAGTGGGCCGCGGCCTCGGACGTAAGCGCCGGCATCGGATTCTTCGGTAACGGCGATGGCAGCACCACCATCACCAACGGCGGCATCAGTAGCAGCGGAGGGCTGGATCAGCTCCGTTTCATGGACCTGAGCCGCAACTCCCTACAGGGGCCACTGCCGCCCGCCTGGTCACGTCTGCAATCCCTGCAACACTTGTGAGCGCCTGCCCATTTCCTTCCGGGGTGTATGCAGACTAGTGCATGCAGACTAGTGGGTTCTCTTCGCTTACGACGTGGAGCTGTTTTGAAATTGCAAAAAAGCTATATCCAATCCTTAACGTACTCTGGCTATGACTGTCATGCTGTGAGGACCATCTTACCGTCTTTGCTTCCTCGCTTTCTGAAGATGTTATATCTCTGCCAACCAACCTGCTTCCCGCAGGAGCCTTCACACCAATGCGCTATCGGGGACAGTGCCCGAGGCCTGGGGCTCACTACACGGGCTCGCTGGCTTGCGGCTCCATTCCAATGCGGCCCTGTGTGGTCCGCTGCCTCACGTCATGCTGGGGGGCCCCATAGCTTCGTCGGCTGTTGGGGGCGGCGGCAGCGGTGATGGTGGTGGTGTTGGTGGTGACGGTGGTGGCGTGGTGGGCGAAGCTACCACGGCTTTAGCGGCAGCCATCAACGGCACTGCCCTGCTACGGGAATGCGTCTGGGCTCGGACAGGTACGTGGGACGTACGTTCGGAATGTGATGTTGCAGCGCCAAGGCACTGCTGCTCCTTTGGCTCCGGAAGTACGCAGGAAGGCAATCGGGTTGGCATGCCGGTGAAGCACACGAAGGCTGCGGTATTGATTGCGGCATTTGGATGCCGTGTATTCTTAGAGACAAATGCAACAGGATAAATAAACGCACAGAACATTTGTTGCGGCAAATACAGAAAGCATTTCATTGTATATTACCGCTCAGCACGCAGATGCCTCCGCAAATCGTTAACATGAAATGCGTAAAGGTAAGTCGAACATGGTTAGTTAAGGTAAGGTCAACATGCTCCGCCGTTTGCCATGCCAGGACGCGCGACACCGCGATAGGCATGCACGCATGCTATACCCGTGTTGAATGCTACCTCGCATCTTACCAGCGGGCCTCTTTCCTCCACACTGCGTGTCCGGCGAGCCCCCTGACTGTCATCATCACTGTCCTCATCGCCTGCTCCTCCGCGGCACCCAGCTGGCCTGCTGCAAGACATCCGCCGCTCGCTTACTGACCCACGGGGCGCCCTGGCCACCTGGGTTGAGGGCACTGACCCTTGCGGAGCCGTCGCCAGCCGCCGCTGGGCAGGTGTGGTCTGCGACGTGAACGCGGGCGCGGCAGTCGCCGACAGCGTTGACGGTCGTGTTGGAGGTGGCCTTGGCGTGGTCGGCCTGGCTCTACAGGACATGGGCCTGAGGGGCTCCCTTCCGCCCCAGTTGGCGCTACTAGGAAACAGTCTGAGACAGCTGAGCTTGGATGGGAACAGCTTGTCAGGTGCGGCTAGCTACTGATTGCCTACTTGCGATTGCGGGGTCGGGAGAGGGGATATTGCTGTGGCAGAGGGTCTGAGTCCCAGGTGTGTCCTTTCTCCCTGCTACTGTACATAACAGGGGTTCTTATTTGCCTCTTAGTATCTTATGCTAAGAGGCATAAGATACTGGGCGTGAAATGTGGTTTGGCTGCTGATCCAACTGGACGGTTTCGGGAGATAAGCAACACGGACAGGGACTGAAGGCGTAGGTGTACCTGCGAGAACAAAATGATGGTGAACAATATCGACTCCCCAACCTTTTTGCCGCCGGTCCCTTACTACACGCCGGAGTTAAGGTTCCTGTTGGAGTGAAACTTACATCGACCTGGCTGCTTGCATAGAAAGTGAACCCTGTATTGACTATCACGGTTGTGGAGGATCTGTTCCTCTCTTTTCTCTCCGCACCTTGCTCTCAACTCCCTTGTCCTCCTCTACCGACACCAAAAACCGGCCAGGCACCTTGCCCGGCACCTGGGCGCTGCTAGGGGGCCTCACTAAACTAACCGCAGCGAGGAACACCATAAGCGGCTCCCTGCCTGCTGCCTGGAGTGCGCTGCACAATCTGTCGTACCTGGACTTGTCGTACAACACCCTTCGGGGATCCCTGCCAGGCTCTTGGGGCGAGGGCATGACAAGCATCCGCCACATGTGAGTTAAGAATCCATGCACGGGCTTTATTCTTTCTGCTGCCGCCAAGAAATTGAAACCAGCGGCTTCAAGGGCATCGGCACGCTTACGTCAGGAAGGAACAACTCGTTGTAATGCAGCAGCTACCGACGGCTATCTTTCCAGCCCGGCCATGCCCCCACAGCACCTGCGTTCACAAACGTGTTTGTCGCCGCACATCAGAGGATTGTTCCCAACATAGCGGTTGGGAGTCACCGCGTTCCCGCCTGGCTCCGCCGCCAACTGGTATACGAAGCCCCGAAAACGCGAAGCACAACACCTCTGTATCCAAGGACATTTCATCCCACACATGCTCAGTGACCCACCCTCCCATTCTTATCCAGCGACCCGACCCGACTCAATAGCCGACCCAAACCCTTCAAAGACCGAACCGCACCCACGTAAACACGCCCACTCTGCAGCCATCTGGACGGAAATGCACTCAACGGATCACTGCCGGCATCTTGGGCCGGCGGCAGCGATGGCAGTAGCACCGGCAGTAACAACAACAATAGCATGGCGGCGCTTCGCTACCTGACGGCAGACGGTAACAGCCTGAGTGGCGGCCTGCCGGCGGCGTGGAGCCTGTTGGGGCAGTTGCGGGAGGTCAGTCTCAAGGATAACCTGCTGGAGGGGCCGGTGCCGCCAAGCTGGTTGGAAGACCTCGGGTTTCTTAGGTGGGTGGGTGAGGGAGTGGCAGCCGTGGTCGCGGCGGTGATGGTGGTGGTAGTGTGTGGGACGAATGAGGAACTGGTTGGCGATCGTGTTGCGTCGTAGGGTTGCATAGAAGGGAGCTGCGCACATGTTGAGCATGCATGGTGGGTGTTATGGATTTGGTGAAGTGTGGGGAGTGCGTGTTGGCGCGGGTGCATGTGCTGAGCCGCGAAGTTGGGCCGCGACGCCTTGACGTGCGGTACGCCAACAAGGGGTGATGCAGTCGAACATGACCTGGCCCACCCGCGCAGCCGTCCATGTCTCCACCTCGGCTGAGTCCGATGGCCCTCCTCAACCCACAAAAGACCCCCAAACAGCAAATCGTTCATTCGTTCTAGCCTACTCTTCACTCCACCACCATCGCCCATCTGTGTGGCAGGTACCTGGGTCTCAGCTTCAACAGGGGCTTGTGTGGACGTGTCCCTTTCCTCCTCGACCCTGGCGAGGGCAAGGCCGGTGGCGGGGATTCCAGGACCACTACCACAGCGTCCAACACCAGTTCAACCTCCGTAACGCCATCAGCCTCATCCGCTCCTCCCCCATCCGGCACACCCGCCATTCCCACTGCGAACGCTGCTGCTGCTGCTGCTACTGCTGACGATGCGGATGAATCTCCCGGATTTCGTCTGGAGGCGGATTCTACGCAGCTGGGAGCTCCCTGCCCCGACACCGGCGGCGGGAAGGGCCCCGTGGCCGCCAGCGTGCTGCTGTGGGCCACAGCTGGTAGGTGGACTGTGGGTGCTCATCTCAGGAGAACTGACTTCCTTCTATCCGGCGTTTTGGGGCATGAATTCGGCTTGGAGGGTGGGTCTTATGCAAAATCCAAAAAAGGCAACTGCAGAAGTCCAGCTTCCGGCTTGGGAATGGGGGCTGAGGGACCGGGAAGGGCTGGATGGGGTGAAGGGCATCTCATAAAGGGTGCATCTGAATGCATTTTTCAGCTCGGATGAGGCAGAGGGGACGAGGAGGGGAAAGGGAAGGGATGCGCTATCCTTCCTTGTCATGCCGTCCCTGATCTGGCGGCCTCCCTTCCATCCCCCACCTCCACCCACTCACCCTGCACATTATTCCACGTACTCCAGGTGCTAGCTCGGTCGGGACCTTGGTGCTGGTGGGCCTGCTAACCGCTGCCGCACACGCGGCCAACCGCTTCCGCAACCAGAGGAACAAGGACGCGGGGTCGGCGAAGGCGGCGGCGGCTCTGGCCGCGCCTGCGCAGTCGTCCTCACCGAGGGTGGGTCTGAGTCTTATGGCCCGCCGATCAAGCACTGGCAACGGCAACAGCAACAGCAACAGTGTGCCGCCATCTCCTCGGGTGGGATGGGCGGCGTGGTGGCGGTGCTCTATAGCCCCCCGGGTAGCCTCCCCGTTTGAAGGTGGAGTAGCGTAACAGGGATATCTTGATACAGCCGCGAAGGACCGCGTATAGTTGAATTGGAGTAATGCCGCTCCCGTATTCTCCGTAAGGCGACTAGATCTCCTGAGGGTCGTCCTCCGCCTTCACCCGCCTCCGCCGCACAAACCGCCTCCGCATTCTCCGCGCCCTCCGACACAGGCCCCACCTCCGAGCCCCCGCCTGCTGAATATCACCGGGGGACCCCTGAGTCTGTCGTTCCTCCAGGGCTACTCCCCAAGCCGCCTGCCGTCCAGCACCAGTCCGGCACACCGTGCGACCACATCCCCCTCCCGAACTGCAGCCGCTGCCACCACCCGTAATGGGCCTCCGGACGGAACTCACGTCTTCGGACGGACGGCAGCCAATGGGGACTTGCCTTCGGCAGCGTCGCCGGCGCCCCAGGCGGCTGCCCACAGATCGCCACGCAGTCCCGCAGCACCGCCGTCATCGTTGCCGAGACTGGAAGTGCACGGGCTGCAGCTGCGCATTCCCGGGCGCCATGAAGGATGCGGAACTGGCGGCGCGGAGGCTGTGTCGCCGCCGTCGCCGTCGGCGTCAACGTCTGCGTCGCCGCACCTGGCCTGTTTCAGCGGCGCTGGCGTGTCTAGCCCGCGCCGGCCTGCTTCGGAGCGAGACGGCGGCAGCAGCTGCGGCGCGACTCCCGCTGGCCGCCTGCCCAGCGCCCTCAGGTGTGTTGGCGGGTGGGGATAACAGAAGAGCGGCACAACCTGCTACGGAGGAAAGGAATCCAACCGGGGCCGCATGGGCCATGAGCATCGCCAGGGAGCTTTTGTCCGTACATGTAACTTGGGGATGGGGACGGAGATGACGGGGAGCCCCAGCCGAGGGTAAAATGACTGCATGGGTTGTCCCTCCTTGCTCTGCGCCTCCCTCAGCTCACCTTCCGGTTCCGCGCGTCGCAACCACCCTGTTTGCCTTGTCACCAGGGCAATGGGCTCGCTTCTGGGTCATCGCCCCAGTGGCGGCGGCACCGGTCCGCAGACCTCCTCGCCCCGGGGACATCTCCCCCGGGGAGAGTTATCCGAAGAGGATACTGCAGCAGCAGCGGAGATCTACCAGGGACTGCTCATGTCCGGCGAGACGGTGGCGACGGCTTCGGAGCAGCAACTGTGGGGCTACGAGCTGGGGGAGCAGTGGGGTGCCGGATCCGCCGCTGATGAGCTGGAGCAGGAGCGCTCCGGCAGGCCCCGGTGGGTGCTGGCGGTGCTGGCGGCCGCGTGGGACACTGACCTGGGAAAGCCATAATCTAGGTCTAGGTCTTCTGAAGCTAGGCTGCATCATCTTGGGCGGCCGTCACGGATCCGCACCCTCTACCGAGAGCAAAAAAGTTCCTTTTCAAATGTCGGCGCTGCTGACGTCGTCGATGACGTTGTTCGTCCTAGTTAGGCTGATTGTTTCCCGCGCCTCCGTGTCCTGTCTTACACGTGTGTGGGCCGCAGGTCGCCTCAGGCGGGGTCATTTCCGGCCAGTTCCTTCCAAGCTACCCAACAGTCCCTGCAGTACTCTCAGGCAACCGACCTTCGGGTCATCGGCAGGGCCGCTACACCGCATTCGCCCACCTCGCCCTCCGCCAGCCGGCCCGCGGCTCGCCCCGCCGCCGCGGTGCGCGGCTCACCAGCCCGCCCACCGCCCAATGCCGCGTCGCCGCCGCCGCTTCCTGCGCATGACCTCCGCCAGCAAGAACACCGCAGCCTGGGTCTGCGCGCCTCACCTGATCTAAACCTCAACAATAATGCCGCCACCGACAAGCTCGACGGCAAGCTCTCGCGCCAACTGAGCAGTGAACCCGAACCCGACTCGTCATGCACCTTCCCGGCAGTACCGCTGCAAGCGTCGGTGGAAGTGGCCGTTACGGTGTGCGCCACCGGTAGCTCGCCCCGTTTGCTAGCGCCCATGCAGGGCCAGGACGAAGACTCCCTGGTGGCGACGGCGCCGCAGCTGTTGCCGCAATCAAAGCCGGTACTGCTGCCACAGCAGCAATACGAGCACCCGCCGCTGCAGGCGGCCCTGACCTTCATGGTACGGGAGGTGGTGAACTTGGACGAGTACGATGGTGGCAGTGCTGGCAATGGCGAAAAGGTTGCGGTATTGGAAAATGAGGGTGAGGAGGAGGAGGAGGAGGAGAAGGCGCAAAACCAGGAGAGCATGAAGAACGCTGCGGTTCGAGGGGTTCCGAAGCTAGATCGGCCATGATTTACAATCAAGGTTGCGTAGGCCGTTTTGGCTTGAGTCATGCACGCACACCCACATATGCATATGCACCGCTTCTTAACGTTTCGACGTCAAAGTGCTGTTTCCCTTGTGGGAAGGCGGTTCCGTTTGGGCCTGCATGCTTTGGTGTTCGGGCCGCCGAGACGCGGCGGAAGACTGAAGAGAACACGGCATGATGAGATACGATAGCTACGTCTTGCCATCGGGTCTCGTTGCTTTTTGCCGTGCATTGTGCCCTACGCTAGGTCTTCATAAGCTACGCCTGGTTTTGGATACAGGGCAATCATTACTGCGGATGGACCCCAGAATTGACGTAAATCAGCGGTCCGCGCGACTGGCTTAGTAAAGCACATGAAGCATTGAGGGTTTCTTTCCATAAAGGAGGTCACAAAAATAGCTAAGGATGGACGCCTAGCATCAATTTGGAGCACTGCATGCACGGCGGGAGAGGATGGCCGCGTACATCCACCTTTTCCCAGGTGCTGCGTAAACGGAGTCTGATCACTTGGGGCGTGTATTTCTCTTTCGCGGCCCCTCGCAGCTAGAGGCAAAGTGAAGTAAATACCGTGTGAGTAATTGACTGACGGAGGGGACGGGGATAGGGCCCTGACGGGGCACGTGCATCGGTCTATTAACGCGCAGGAAGGTGGGGTGGAGATGGGAGGGAGGAGAGGGGCACAGAGGAGCTGAAGCCCAAAGGCCGTCCCAGTGAAGGTTCTCTGCATGGCTCAGATGGCACAGACTGCTCTCCCCGCACAGGTCTTACCAAATGGCGTCGGTGCACGTGATCTGCATGTTTTCCCGGTTGTTTCCTTGGAATACCCCCATTTGTAGAATGCATGTGTCGCGCCTGCCCATGTGGACCCAACAGCTCGTCGTCTGCACATATTTCTGATAAAAGCGATTACACTACTGGTTTAACATACGCTGTACAGAGGTAAATATCAAAACTTGGACCAAGTTTACAGACAGTTTTAGGATCCAATGTTCGTCATTTCAACCAAGGGTGAAATGGCTAACTCAGCCCAAAACTCGGCCCAGAAGTAGTCTTGATGAAGAGCTACACAACACTTGAAAAACTATACAATTTTGTGGTTTTCTCGCTCTTTCCTTTGAGATAGCTTTGGCTCAGTTCCGCAACACTCCGCAACTCCAGCCCATCCATGCCAACAAGCCCCAGCACTTCCATCCTTGCCTTCTGCTCCGTCTCACACACATCTCATACATGTCCTATTCTCCAGTTCCACTGGCAATGGGTTGGGTTCGCTCACTACTGATGCTTAGCCGTTCTTGTTGAGATGGAGGCGGCGCGATATGCACCGTCCATGGAATTGCATTGGCACCTTAGCAAGTGTATACACCAGATTCATACATCACTCCAACCCGGCCCTTGCAGCTAATAATAATAATGAGAGTGTATAGTCCAAACACGACACCGTTCCTCCACTCGCAACCCAGTGCCGTACAGCGTCCCCTGCGGAAGACTGTGGGGCAACCGGCCGCACGGGGCCCGAGCCCTTTTCGGCTTCGAAGAAGCTGACTGCCCTACCCAGTCCTCTATGCAACGCACGGAAGTGACGAGTGCACCTAATGTCGACAGCCCTGTTTTAATCACCTGAGGACCTGGTTAAGGGCCTCTGCAAATGGACACGTCGCAGGTTACATCGCCAAGGCTTGCTCACTGGTATCCTCCAAAATCGACAGTGCATGCGAGGCTTTGAATGACGGTAACAGCACCTAAAGTACGTTGTACATTGTCCACCTTCGCCACGCTGTTGAGCCAAAATAGGCAACCAAAAGCCAGTTTTACCACATTTATATCAGCATCCTCCACCACCATCTCCAGCAGCGCCATAACGTACCACCAAGTCAAGTCAAACGTAGCGCAAGAGCGTCACAAGGTACTTCTCCTTGCGAGTCACATCCACGGCCCGCACCTCCAGCCGGCCCTTCCCCGCGCAGCTGATGACGTCACCTGCCTTCACATCCACAGATGTCTTGGTCACAGGCCGCCAGTTCAATCGTACATCGCCCGCCTTGATCAGGTCTCCCATCTTGGTGCGCGACATGCGAAAACCTGTTTGCATGCGATAGGAACATCATAGCTATGTACGGAGATCGAACGGAGGAAGCACCGGGTTCACGGCATGTACGGCGCCTGCAATGGCGTAACCTCACTGTGGAGCATGCGGTCGCAGGTTTGGGCTCCTTTGTGCGACTGCCTCACCCCCTCCGTTTGTTCCGAGCACCGTCTCCGCAGACGTGTTGTAAGTCCTCCTTCGTAGCCCCCCCTGCCCCTACCTACCTTGAATGCCTCTGACTTGTAAGTGCACATTTGCTACCCCCTCCATGCGCCCCTCCTCCTTCCGGTTCCTCTTCTCCACCTCATCGGAGCGGAGGACCCCTGCAGTAACCCCCATTGTATACCCCCTCCGGAAGCCCCTCCCTCGCCGCCCCCGCTGGGGCCCATATCTGGAGCTCACCCGCACTGGCGATTGCGTCCAGTCGCAGGGAGGCCTCCACACTGCTGACCTCCTCCTGCCGGGGTGGCCGAACCGACAGCTCCGATAGCGCTATCCGCCGCACCTCAACGGGCACCGTACGGACCTGCCGAAGAGAAGAAGAGCACAAGTGGCGACGGGAACGGAATACACACACACGGGGGGGGGGGAAGTGCGAACCGAGTCGGTGCTTCGACCGCGGAAAAGGAACGTAATGGCGGCCGAGGGAACCAAGTGTCTCAAAGAACGTATTCGTTCGTGCCATGGCCTTTCTGGCCTGTCTATGCTGCTCTCCGAACCCCTGGTCCCACGCAACCCGTCCTCATCCTCGGGTCTTCTCCCCCACTCCTTCCCAGCATCCCCCCCCCACCATACTTCCCCCCCACTACCAGACCACACTTCCCGATCCTCACCTCGGCCAGTCTCTCACCTGCACCAGGCTCATCTCGAAGTGCTCCACCAGCTCGGGGTCCACCAAGATCTGCGCCCCGGCCTCGCCCTGGACGAGGATGTCGCCCACCTTGTCCCGAACCACGCCTGCAGGGCCGGTGCAGAGCAGGGGGTCACGGCGGGTAGGTAACGGTCAGGCATCGGGCCAGCGTTAAGGCCCCGAAGTGCGACTGAAACTGCCGTACAGTGTACGGAAAGGCCCATGCACGACCGCGAAGGTGTGTGTCTCTGTATGCCCGTATGTGTGTAACGGGGAGAGGGACGTGAAGAGGGGCATGAGCAGGACGAGGCCTTTTTGGTCGACGAGTTGGCCAACTTGATGAGGGCGGACGTTGAAGTCCAGGGAGGGAAGCGGCGGCGCCCGCGACACGGCTGTCATTCACCTGGGGTGAATGCCCGGGTTTTGAGTTGCCGCACTTACCGCAATTGAAAATCCGGGCTTTACAATCAGCCCATTGTGCCCCTGCCGTACACCGTACCTGTTCCAAGGATGGCTCCTAGGAAATCTGGATGCTTGGCGGGGTCGAACATGAAGTTGCCCTTCACCTGCGAGAGGGTGAGGTAATCCGATGAAGAGGAAATACGAATGGAGCAAATTTGAAAAGGAAGGTGATGGTGGTGATTTCGCCGTCCAGCGGTCCCTTGCGGCCTCCAGGCCTTACCTCTACCTCTACCTCTACCTCTACGTCACCCCTGGGTTACCCGAATTCGCGTCTTAACGGGGCCGGGACTGGGACCAGGGTCACCGCCCTACGTTTCAAACACCTCACAACCTCACAACCGAGGTCATCCTCGCCTCCTCCGCATTTCCACCCCCTCCCCCCCGGGGAGGGCCCCATCCCGTTCGGGAAACGTCTCGATGGGATGTCGTCCTCTTGAGTCCCTCCACACCCCCTTTGTCCTCCGCGGGCCCCATCTAGACCCCCCCCACCCCACAGGCCGCCGTTGCCTCACTTGAAGCGCTGCCACTCCATCCAGCTGCTGCGGATCGCTCTGGAGCGGTTCCATGAGCTCCTCCCGACCCAGGGCTATCCTGGAGGGGGCCGGGGAGAAGGGTGTTCTGGGGCTAAGAGGGATGACGGCTTCAGGTATCAGGTGGGCCGGAGGTGAACAGAGAACGGCGAGATGCTCGCGGAATATGGCCGGGAATGGCAATGATCTGTCCCCGGCAGGTGGGTGACGTGTGTTTGTGTGTGTTTGTGTGTTGACAGAGGCACTGCGAGAGGTTTGACTGCTTTGGTGGAGGTGAGGAGCTTTAATGGCACGACGGAGAGCCCCGTCAAGATACTCTGCCCGAGGAGTCGGAGGTGCCGTTGGCCGAGGGGGTAAGAGGAGGAGGTAGGGGAAGGGGGAGGCGGAGGGAGGGGCGCTGTTAGTGGGGCTGGCAAGGCCAACTCCGGGCGATATCCGGTCGTAACGTAAAGGACCGGACAGGACAGGACAGGGCACAGGACAGGGCACAGGACAGGAAGGTGGCAGTGGTTACATCACTCAGCCTGGAGTGGGATGTGGCGCCCGCCGGAGGGCATTTCGCGTTCTGGATCTTATCCTGCCCCGGATCTACGGGTTGCCGTTCCCTGGATCCAGATTCCTGTGGGGCCGGAGATGGTGTGTTGGAGCTGGCTCTATGGCGGGTGGCCCCCTGAGCCCCGTGGTGGGTGGTGGGTAGGTTGCGGCTGTGCATGAGGCTATGTCTCTGTGCTGGTGTGGTGGTTGTGTGGTGACCCAACTCACGATCTGTCACCGGATTTCGCTGTGACTTCAACTATTTCCCCCACCCCAAGACGCAACACACACACGTGGACCTTGGCCCCGCAGGTGTTCACTATGCACAGTACAGTACATCGCGTTGCCCTTGCCGGTGTGTTATGCGTGCTGACAGTGATGATGTCCATTATTAGTTGAAAGTTACCACATGCGCGCAAAACCGGCCACGTGAACGGGGGGAAGGCGAATCTCTGCGCTAATACAGTACACACACACACACACGCGTACCTGCAGCGTTCTGCCTGAGCATAGCCGCCCCAAGGCAAGCAGACGATATCCGTTCGGCTTGCCAGCGCTGCCATTGAATCCGCAACGATGGGGGGCGGCAGGAAATCCGTCCACACCACGTCCCAACGCTGTGCGGCACGCTCGGCTATCTCCAGCACCCGCGCCACATCTCTCCGGTTCGCTGGATCAACCCACGCAAGTGCGGTGTCTGTTCCCTGGCCTTTGAGTGCAGAGGCAAGGATGCTGAAATGGCACCGCCGCGTGTTCGACTTGGGGCGGGCAGTTGCAAAACCGTGAAGCGACCTACGCGCTAGCGAATGCATCGGCAAGGCTTTGATGCATGCATAAAATGCGTGCAGATGTCATAATTTTAGATATTTGCTGTGTTGTGCTTTTAACAGTTATGTCCTGTAAACATGAGTACGACGAACGCAAGGGGTCCAATCATAAACCTCAAAGCAAGACGTGCTGGAATGCGTGGCATACCCTATGGCAACAATGTTGGAATAAACTAAGCCCTCCCTTGTCGGTTGTAGGTGTTTTCCTGAGTAAAATACCCTCGCATCGGTTCAATCCACGAAGGCTACCTACTTTACAGCTGCGGCAGCATTGAAACACTGCATCTAGCCTGGTAGAGGTTCTTCTAATTACCTCTTAGGTATATCCGTGTGCGATTCAGGCGCAACCTACCAACTGAAACACTATGAGGTCGCGACAGCTTAAGAATGTCCCACCGGGACTGGAGCTGCTTCAAGCATGTAATGGTGGAAGGAAGTTTTCTTACAACTGGTACAAGGGCTCGGTAAGCCGCAGCGATGATCAGGCAACAGCCAGCCCAACGCTGTTTTCGCATCGAACTTATGACTTGATTTCCTATATTGAACTGTTCAGGTGCTTGTTCTTACGTTTTTATGCTACATGGGGTATCATGCGGCGAGAAAGCCACCCAGCATTGTGAAAAGGTAGGGCCAAGCAAAGGCTGCGTGCACCGAAGCCGTGCAAGACCTGCGGAAGCACCGATGTATCTTGGAATGCTTGATAGATGGGGTGCTATAAGGGTGGACGTTACAGTCATATCACGCTTGCAAGCATGCTCCCTGGCAGTATTCTAGCCCGCCAATTGGGTTTTATGTTGGCGGCGTGCATGATCCACTGCAGTGTGTTGCGGGGAAGCGTGGTGAACTCGCACTCGGGGCGACTTCTCCTGTCCGACGGTGGACTTGCAATAGCGGCGTCAGACCCGACCACGTTAAACGGCTGGGCTCCCTTCAACAGCGACAATGGCCAGGTGCGCAGCTGCACCCATGTGTATTCGAGCCCCCAAACCACACATTCTCATGCAGCGTCACTGCCTAACATGCACCCGTTGACAAGCTCTTCTTAAACTATTATCACGTCCAAGGATGGAAATGACGCATCGCACGTGATGTGGCACTGTTGTGTGCCCCACAACACCGTGTGTCAGTCCACCGACGGTTACGCCACCATGCGGCTCATGCCGGCACCGTATGCCCACTCTTTTTCCTTTCATGCCTCGACGTCCTTTCGCGGCCTGCCGTGCCATGTTTTTCGGGTGCGCTAAATGGCCATGGCCATCATGTACCCGCCTCCACATCTCCACAGACGCTTCTGGGACAAATTGACCTGGCCTTCCTCGGTACATATGCGATTGGCATGTTCTTTGCGGGCCACCTGGGTGATCGCGTGGACTTGCGGGGGTTCCTCACGGCAGGTAAGTGCTCAAAATCGGAACGCAGGTGGGCGCGTGCAGGGCTTGCTTACAGCTAGGAAGAGGCCATCTCGGAGAGCCCGACCGTTAACTAACTCAATCTGACTCTTCTACTATAAACTCAAAGATTTAAAACCGTACGTGTGGACGTGTTCTGGTCATGTTAGCACGAACAGCGCGGCCATGCAAAGCTGTCGGTGCGAGCAAAGGGGGAAACCACAGGCCGCGGGCTTCTCTCATCGCCATAGCATTCTAGGAGAGTGGCAGAAGGCTCTGTGGCCAGAGGTGCAAGCAAGCCGAAAGAAGGCTGACAACGCCTATATCGGCTGAAGGGTTCGCGTTGTCGCTGTCGTCCTGCCGAACTACCAGCTTCCTTTGCGTATGTTGTATTGCTGATGTACATGTGCACTGCTGTGCTGTCATGACTTGGCAGTGCCTGGGGTGGGGGCTCATGCCCCGCGCCACTCGAGTCCGGGGTCCGTCCCCATTTGTATTACACCGACAACCCGATGGTGTATTTGCCATGTTGGTTGACCAACCTGGACATTTCATGTACCCCTCACCGCTCCATGCCAACGACCCAACCTGTTGTTGTACAGGCATGGTACTCAGCGGCATCTTCACTTCACTCTTCGGCATGGTGAGTCGGGCTCTGGTGTTACGGACCAGTCCCTAGTGTGCGGCAGCATCGCAGCCGTCCCCCTGGGCACATGAGGGGTGAATCAGGGATTGGTGGATAACCAGGCGATAAAAGAGGCCTTTTACAAGATGCCCATGGATTATGCGCCTGCTCAGGCATGTTGGGCCTGGGCCTGAGGGCCCTACATCCCTAGCTGGTTAAGGTATCGGTTGGTGGTGTCGCTTCAGCGTCGGCTTCAGCGTCGTGTAACATAATAGATGCGCAGGGAGTCGCATCTATTGGTGCCTAGAGGCCTAACATGAAGCTTCGTTCGCATCATGTTGGTGCCGAGGCCCGTGCCTCTGCCGACCACATTATGGGGCCTCCCCCAAAGAGGACGCTGCCCCGGTAACCTTATCATGGCTGTCGACGCTGCTGCTGGTTCTCTTGCGGCTGATCAAGCGTGTAGCACCTCAATATGCACCTTGTGCCCGATCAGGACATTGCACCTCAGACGACCCTCAGGAATCGACTCTCAGCGAATGTTATACTTTCACACATGCTAACTGTCTTCCCCTTCGCTCTTTTAGGTTCTGATGGCTCCCGAATAAATGCAACGCAGGGTTATTTTTGGGATATGCACATCTTTTCGTACTATGTGTTGGTCAGCATCATGGCGGGCCTTTTCCAGTCCACCGGCTGGCCCAGCGTCGTGTCCATCGTAGCGAACTGGAGCGGGAAGGGCAAGCGCGGCCTCATCATGGGCATCTGGAACGCACACACCAGCGTGGGCAACATTCTCGGCACCGTGATTGCTGCTGCCATGCTGTCGCGGGTGAGGCAAAGGCTGGCAAGGGGAGTCTCACGACGACAGGGGTGCCCCTTGCGTTCGCGGAAGGGTAACATCTTAGTTCCCTTGCTTTTACTTCTCCTATGTCCTATACGCGTCTTCCGGCGTCGACGGTCTCATGCCGTGTAGCCCTCCGCCTTCCAGACTCAGATGGAGAGGGTATATGCGAACGGTCCAGTCCGCGTGCAGCAGATCCGCCCAAACCTGTTCTTCATCTTGGTGGAGCCGGCGAATGTATCTCTCCCGGGAACTCCCACCCGTAGGTTTTCGCTGCCCTGCTCGCAACCCCTCCCTGCCTGACCTCCCTCTCCGCATCATCTTCCTTCACTCCCTCAGGGGTGGGGCTACTCATTCGTGGTCCCCGGCTTCCTCATGATTGCGCTGGGCCTGCTCATATACGCTGGTCTGGTGGTCCAGCCCTCTGACGTGGGTCAGTCCAACCCCGATGACAAGCCGGCTACTGGCGGCGGCCGCCACGACAATGAGGAGGTGTTGCCGCTCAAGGAGGGCGGCAAGGAGGCGCCTAGCAAGGAGAAGGTGGGCGTGGGGGAGGCCGAGTGAGGGGCTAGAGCGGCGGGAGGTGGGGGTTGTGTGCAAATGCCAGACACAGCTTACCTGCCAAGAGAGCAAAGCATCCTAGCCACCAGCAGTCTTCAAACGCCGTGCCGCAAAGAGTCGCCCTCAGATAGCTGCCCAAACGGAAGTGTATTCTGTCCACATCCCGTATCAGCAGTGCCACTGGGAATTCCGAGTCCAACGATGTCGGGAGCAATGGCGGCCACCGCGCATCACGTAGATGTCACTGATTGTAACAGAAATAGTTATTTTTTGTCACGGAGGCGTCGTAGAATCGTAGCTGGCAGGGACCAGGTGCCAAGATCGGGGGCCGGGGCTGGGATGGCCAGAGGTAGTGAAGGACCTGCGTCACAGTCGCCGTCGTTTCCTGTTTTCCTTGGTTTTCTTGCATCGGTGTTTCTTTATGCCCTCCTAGTACTCGGGTAAGTTCAGGGCATTTAGCAGCAGCAGCGTCCCGGGGTTTCAATGGGGGGTTCTGCGTCGGCTACGGTCTCATCTTTCTATCTGTTCAACTTGGGGCCACACGGCATGTTCGCCCAGCAGCCCCAATGGATGAGTTGAGTTGTGGATACCGCAGCAGTGTGGTGTGCAGCGTAGGAGCAACAGGTCGCCAAGCCGTCTAACCTGCGGCCGTACCTGAAGATCAGGGTCACACGGCTATCCTCCTGTTTAGGATGTTTGCATTTGCTCAGCGGCGCCACTGGTACATCACTTCCCGCTTCCGTCCTGCCTCCTTTCTTAAGTTCCCTTCCCTCCGTTGATGGCTTGATTGCTGGGCGAAATTAGGAAGTGGAGAGCATCCACTTTATGGACGCCTGGAGGATTCCCGGTGTGACCGCGTTTGCGTTTTGCCTGTTTTTCTCCAAGCTCATCGCCTACACGTTCCTGTACTGGCTGCCCTACTACATTAAGTCGACGCCCATTGAGGGTCGCATGCTGAGCGCCAAGGAGGCGGGAGACCTGTCGGTGCTGTTTGACGTCGGCGGCGTGGCAGGAGGTGGGTAGGGCCGCGGCCTCTGTCCCCGAAGGGGCTTGAGGACCGATGTCGCGACGTCGGGATCGTGTTGGAGCATCGATGAGGGATTGTGTTTGGCGAGAAGTCGTCCGATTTGCGGCAGTAAAACTGGCCCGGGTGACGTAGCCGCTCCTATGTAATTGCGACTCTGGGGTTGCATTTGAGGGATGCTTGTACTGGAGGCATTCTCACGACCAATCGTGTGTCGACCCACGTGCGTCGGCATGATGCATGTGTTCTAGTTTTGGCCCTACCTTACTCTTCGCTTCTTCACCCGCCGCCTGCGCTCCCGTCCTCCGCTTCTTCAGGTGTTTTGGCGGGCCACTTGTCGGACAAGTCAGGTGCCTCAGCCGTGGTGGCCACCTCGTTCACGCTGCTGTCAGTGCCGTTCCTATACCTCTACCGCACTGCCGGCCATACCTCGTTCGCGCTCAACGTTGCGCTCATGATGGCCAGCGGCTTTTTTGTCAACGGCCCTTACGCCCTCATAACCACAGCCGTGAGCGCGGACTTGGGCACCCATGACTCGCTACAGGTGACGCCAACACCCTATTCGGACTCCCCGGGTCTGTTTTCCGGGTTTGTAGGCTTCCTGAAAAGTGGGCGACGCCGAGGTAAAATCCTTATGAGTTTACCTCGGGCGTGATGAGGCGCACAGACTTGTCCCTCAAAGCTCAACGTCTAAAGTCGTAACAGATTAGCGGATATGAGTTCCTGCGTGCAAATTTTTTGGGCCTGCCCTCTCCCGATCTGTGATCCTCGCGCTGCACCTGCAGTCCTTTCCGCAAGCAGACCCTTACGCAGGCCCTCCTACCTCCTGTCCCCGTCTAACCTTGTGCAGGGCAACGCCAAGGCGCTTGCCACTGTGTCGGCCATTATTGACGGCATGGGCTCCATCGGTGCAGCATTGGGCCCCATGCTGACGGGCTTCATCTCAGACCGCGGTGGCTTTGACATGGTATTTGCGATGTTGTACACGAGCGCCGTGACCGCGGGGCTGCTGCTGGTCAAGTTGGTCATTAAGGAGCTAGCCGTCCTGCGGGGGAAGTCCATGGTGGCGAAGCCAATGTAAGCCACAGGCGGCGCAGCTTTCATGGACAAGGCTAGGAAATTAGTCAAGAGGCTGTGGAGAGCTAGACCGGGGCATGCTAGACTAGGTGTTTCGAACGCAGTTTAACCCATTGGCGCGCTATTGTTGGGTGATGCGTTTTGCAGCGATTGCTGCGATGGCTCGCTGTTGCATGCAGCGGAGGATTGAACTGCTGCTATACAAAATGCGAAAGAGCCTTCCCTCGCGGAGAGGGGTTTGCAATCTCCAGCGCGATTTGACGACTTTGGGGCCATTCGGGTGGGACCCCTGGATACGCAGGCGGCTGCGACGGGTAGGGGGCCACCCTGAAAGGATAAGGAAGGGCCGCAACGCTCGTGATGAGAGCTGTGTGTGTGTGTGTCTCTCTCGATGGAACCCGTTGTTAACTGGCCGCTTGAGGGTTATGGGTAAATGGGTCGGATAAGAACCTCAGTGGGCATTAAGTGTATGCGGGGTGGGAAATGAGGGCGAAGGGGTTGCAGGTGCGCAGGTAGGAGGGGCCCCGGTGCATGATGCCATATTGTTATGAGTGAACTGTAAAGCCGCAATGGCAGCAGCAGTTGGCTGGGGGGGGGTAAATTGGGCCTGATAGGTTCTAAGGGTTCCTGGTTCTCATTTGCCGCCGAGCCGGGGGCATGGACCTGCACGCTTGACGTAACGTGTGCAGTGAGGCCGATGATTTGTCGGTCAGCCTTTCGGACTTCGTGAGGACTGCGCTCACCTACGAATATTCCGTCGACCCTCGGGACCCTTGTGTGAATGCCACTGCCCATGAACACCCTTGTGAAGTATGCGCCACACGGCAACTGAGCAGTGGCGATGCGCATACCAGCTTCTGCTTCTCCTGCTGCTGAGTGATACATCGTGCTGCGGAGGAAGGCTTCAATGACGGTCGTGATATGTCTGGTCCATTTGTCGGGGCCGGACTGGATGTACTGTTTTGTATAATGGCAATATCAGGCTCACCCTTTTGTTAGTATGGGTAACTTACTATTACCACTTAGGACACAACAACAACGCTTGCTCTGCTGTGCGGAGCGGGCGGGGTTACGCGACTAGCGTTGTGTAGAAGCGCGGGGACGCCATGGGAATTGGTTGCCAAGAACCGAGGCGGGAGATCGAGCGAGCAGGTGATACGCGGCGCATTGGCCGCGGATACGCCCTGACCGACGGCTGTGAGGGGGTGGACGGGTAACGATTGGCCCCTCACAGGCAACACGTATACGTGTTAATTGGACCTGGGGACCTGGGACCTCTGGGTTGTCACCTGACACCATATGTGTATGTGTGCGCGAAGACGAAGATGAGACACGTTCCTGACCCGTCCGTTGACGAGCGGTTGAGGCACTTTACCCCAATGAGATCCCGTACTGTTCGTCATTCTTCGCACCGTTGTGTAGGTACATGTGCGTGTCGTGTTCCTGTTGGGCAAGGGCACCTATTTGGGGTGGGACATAGATTGCACCAATCCTACGTGGGAGAAGGCGAGCTGTGTCGTAAGGCTTTCCCGTCAGAACTAGCCATCGTGTCCGCGATGATACTGCTTTTTGGCGCAGTGCATGGGTGCTTGGAACCGCTCTTGACGCCATGGCTTGGTTGTCAAGACGCTTGAGTCCTTAAAAAGGATGTAATCTCAGTCGTTATAATGTATGCTGAGGGAAGCATGAATCCCGCCCCGCAAACCTTCGTCTTAAAAGCTGACACGTGGGTAGCTGCCCCTTCAGGTGCAGCTCTGAAACCTAGAAGCACGCCAATCCCAGGGGCGATTCTTACGGTTCCACCTGCGCGCAGAAACCATGGTTCCGGCGGACTACGGCCGGAAAGCCAAGCAGTTGAAGTCAGATGCAATTGAATTGAGCTTTCGTTCCGGCCGTTTCTGTTGCAGCGCATAAGGTCAAATTCTGTCGATCCTCTTCTGAGGAGCCCGGGAAGAGTTTTTTGAGTGTTGTAGCAAGGATATCGGAGCAATCAGGCACCCCCATAGTTCAACGGAAATGCGCTGAAGAGGGATTGACGTTGATTGCAAACGTTTTGGGTGGTGCGGGCTTGCCCACCCAGTGGCTATCGTCCAAGGGATTTACACAATACGCTGACAATGCCCCTTCAGGTGAATTGGGCAACCCTGACTCATTCCTTTCGCGCCTTCTGTATCTGAGCCCCAATACTGCCTAGTGTAGTGTGCCTGAGCTGTGCACCTTTATTGCGTATGGCTTCGGAGCCGTTACTCGAGCGTCACTCGGGAACTCCACGGCACGGCTAAGAGGCTCATAGGCCCAACACTCGATCATGATGTGATGCTCATCCTCCACCATGTCCTCAAAGACGTGTATGTTCACGACGCTGGCATGTATGTTCGGCACACGTTGCGCCCCAGCTGACGTGCGAAACGGGATGCGTCGAGGTCCCGTCGTCCAAGATGGAAGCGCGATTAAGGATTACCAGTGCCGTATGATGCTTCCGTAACATACACAACCCTAAATGCTCCAATCTCTCCCTAGGTGCGGTTGCGTCATATGCCACACCCATCCAATATATAACGGCACGCTGCTACGCCAGGCTTCCCTGAATCACCTACAGACCTGGTGGATCCCTGTCAAAACTCTTTAAGCACGTCATCAAGCGCAATTTCTAGCTGCATGATCGCCCCTGCCTTTCCTGCGTTGCTGACGGCGCATGGTGCATCTTGGCTTCTTTCGGCCGTACAATTTCCTGGAGTTTGTAACATAAAAACGTTTCCAAATAGGGGGGTCCTTGTGAAGCAGCTGCCCGCGTTTCCAAAGCACGTATGGTGTTGGATTGTAAGGTGCCCAAGTACGTTTGCGAGGAAGAGAATGTGGCCAGGCTGGAGAGGAAAGTGCAGTGGCATATTGGAATGTGAGATTAGCGTAAGCGAGTTACAGGGCGTTTTATTGCACGGGCGAATTTACGTGCAAATCTTTCACCGTAGCATCAGTCCTCAGTTCACTTCTTGGAACGAACATCAGCATAGGTCCAAGCCCTCTCGCTTGGAGGGATATGCAAACAAACATCCTGATAGGGGTAAACTCGCACGCTACCGAGCATTCAACCGAGCACGTGCATGCTTAGTTGAATGGTGAGATGCGACCCCCCCCTCATTTTGTGCTCGGCAAGCCTGCCACCGCGTACCGGATATGTTGGCGATGTTACAGAACGCTGCACCTTGGTTTCTGTGCGCATTGCGTACGTTGCTCGACCCCGCCGACCAAAACTACACGTGCCCAACTGAAGACATTCCCGGTGGTTGTGCAGCAGCTCTTGAGGCTGTTGCTGGCTGAAATCCATCCTGAGCTGTTGCAGCACGGCTAACGCGGGCACGTCCCTATGCACAGCAAATAGCTGTTCCAAGCCAACAGCGGCGTCCATGTCACCGACAAGGCTCTAAACGTCTTATCTGTTCTTATGTTTAATTAAGTTTATGTATGTTATACTTTGCGCAACTTTGTAATTTGACTTTACTCTGAACAAGGTGCTGCACACAACTGCCTCTTCGCCAGCGCTTCATCTTCCGCGGCAGTTTCACGAGCCCAGAGTTGCAAGCTACGACGTTGGCTTTCGGTGCTTTTAGTTACTGCAAAGCATCCACGCAATAGTCCAGCCTGCATGCCGCGTGCGGCTATGGCCAACATGCCCACCTGCGCAACGCGCTGGCGCACCTGGTCCTCATCCGCCAAGAAAATTTATATACACTTGTACAGGCGCATTTTGCGAATCGCACGCGCGCATCTGCGCGGCAAAATTCGCTCCTGACTTTTGGGACGAGATGTACGGAGTCTTTATTCGCGAAGTACGACCGGACACATTTGTGCGAGGGGCTGCTTAAAAAATGATGAATTTTTCAGTATCAAGGTGAGGACTGAAGCTACCGAGCACTTCGATAAATGTTAAACAGCTGATAGTTTAATCTGTGCTGCTACACCGGACGCTGGCTCAGGAGCATAAATCCGTTCCTTCCATTTGGTATGCCATACATCACAATCCTTGCTCATTGCTTGACTTCAAAGCATTCGATAAAGCCAGTCGTCGCAGGATTTCGAAGAAGTGAATCACATTTCTTCACATTCTTTCAGAAACAATGTCCGAGCGTTAGAGTTATGGTAAAAAAGGGGTAGTCCTTCAATACATACTGATTCAAGTTTTGACACACCAAAGGATTGAGGTTGCCAGGCCAGATTAGCAACGCCCGAATCGAACCTGACGCACATGTCACTATCATTCTACGACATGGCCATGCGACATTCACAAACGGAAAAAATTATTTATTCCAAATTAGTTAATTATTCGCTTCGCAACGGATGTTTTCAGCAACGGCAGTCTAGTGCCGCCGATTTACAATTTTTACTTCTCATGCATTGCAATGGCAGCGGAGGGACCTGGCTGCAAGTGGCTTAAGCTTACAGTTCCGAAGAATTTTTTGTGCTCGTTATCGATGGCGCTTATGCGGGAGCCGGTAATGCTCTCAGGAGAGCCGGAATACTATGAACGAACGCGGCTGGAGAGTTACATGCGTAGGAAAGGATGGAAGAGCCCGATATCAGGTGCGACAACAAATATTCCGGGAAGTACAAGCCTAGGGTCAGAATCAGATGCTGAATACGTTTATCCACTCACCCTTTCCAAGGTTTAGAAACGTTAAGTGATCATTTTATTGTTGAAGTACCTTAACGCGTGCAACAAATGTCTGTTCTCAACGCCCTAAATTCTGCCTTGCAGGCAAGGCAATATCCTCGACGGACATCATCCCTTGCAGTGAATTGGCGGCTGCAATCGACAGAGAGTTCTGGCAGCGGTACCAAACCTCGAGAAGCGCATCACGTGTCGAGGTGGACCTTACTGCTGCCACCACCGCCACCGCCGCTACAGCCACAGCAGCTCTACCTTCGAATGGCGGCGGCGAAGGCGCGCTCCACGCCGGACCGCACAGCCAGACCATCTCCCGGCCGCATCAGCGCCGCGCTGAACCTCAGGAGCCGCGGAGTGACACATGCAGCACCTGCCACCTCGGGCATCACAACAAGAAACCGCGTCTGGGCCGCTCACCCATACAGCGGCCGAAGGGTGTCAGCGAAGCTCTGTTTGCCGAGGAGGCACGGCCGGCGGCTGTAACCGGCGGGGATGCAGAGGCAGGTGGTGGAAATGGCCTGGGTACGACAAGGTTGGCAGGAGAGGCAGGTCCGATGCTAACTGCAGCAATACCAGGCTTGGTGTCCGCAGCGGTGATGGCGGCGGCAGCGCCTGCTGCTGCTGCGGGGGCAACAGTGCCGCCAGCGCCGGCACCGCCTTCCGCAGTTTCAGGTGACTGCCCGGAACACGAGGACCTCGTTTTAAGGTCTGACATGGAGATGGAGGTGGACGTAGAGGACAACGCTGGCCATATAGCGGCGGCCTGGGCCCCTGGCACCCGACCAGTGCAGGCGGCGGCACCAGGACCAGGACCACCACCCGCTGCTGGGGGCCCTAACGTTGGCAGAGGGGTTGAAATGCTGCCGGCGGCGGCAGCAGCGGGGGTTGACGTTGGCACCGCTGATTGGGCTGTACTAGAAAGAACTGGCGCTGCAACCACCTCCCCGGAATCAATACCAGGAGCAGCAGGCCGTACATGGCAACAGTGGCAACACACGTCGCGGCAGCGGCATCAAGAGCAGCAGCAGGAGCAACAACAACAGCAACTGCAACAACAACAGGAGGAGCAGCAACAACAGCAGGAGCAGCAGCCGCAGCCGCAACAGCAGCAACCGCAACAGCAACAGGAGGAGCAACACCTGCAGCAGCAACAGCAGGAGCAGCAGCCGCAGCCGCAACAGCAGCAACCGCAACAGCTGCAGCAGCAATCGCAACAGCCGCAACAGCTGCAGCAGCAATCGCAACATCCGCAGCAGCAGCAACAGCAGGAGCAGGAACAACAGCTGCAGCAGCAAGTTTCGACGGCGCAACAGCTGATGCTGCAGCTACCACCACATCAGTCAATACCGCCACAGGAGCACCAGCCGCAGATGCAGCCGCATCAGACGGTACCGACACAGCGGCCATTGCGGCGGCCTCAATTAGGCTCTGCAGGCCGGCCACGAGCCCTAAGCTTGGCAGCACGCTGCGCACTGGGCCTCCAGCCGCATCCGACTGCTGGCCGGCGACTGCAGTACCGCAGTACTGCAGCCCCGTGGAGCAGGTCACTGGGGGCTGCGGCCCAGGGGCCCAACCCTGGAGTGATTCGGAACCATTTGCCACCGCAGGTAGCGCAACCTCAGCAGCAGCAGCAGCCGCTACAGACGCAGGTGGCAGTGCCGGGGGCAGTTGTCGAGCCGCAGGAGCACATTGCCGCAGGTCTTTCCGCGTCACTTCAGCAGCAGCCGGCCGCTGACCAGGACGCACAGCCGCAATTACCGCAGCCATCACAGCTGCTACAGCCGCTGTCCCAGGAGCAGCCGCTACAGCCGCCGCCCCAGGAGCAGCTCCCACAGGTATCACCATCGCCGCAGCAGCCGCAGTCACAACAGCTGCCGCGCGCCGACTTGCAACACTGCAGCCAGCCGCCTGGCTTTGCGGCACCCTCGTCACCAGGGCCCCCTGGAGAGCCCCAGGTACAGCTGGAGGCGGCGTCAGCAGGAGGCCCGCCTGGATCAGCGGCCAGGGGTGTAGTGCAGGCGGGCAGGGGACCTGCGGCAGCGACTGCCGTACAGCTGTTTCAACATACTGACCCGGACCAACAGGCAGGAGTGGCAGCGGCGACATCAGGGCAATGCGATCTGGACCGACCCGCGGGTCACGAGGCGCACACGGCTAAAGGACTTCCGCTGCAGTGCGCTGAGGTGAACAGAACGTTGGCGGCGACGGCGTCGCGGCCTCCACAGCACCTGCAGAGGTTGGGCACGAAAGTGTTGGAGATTTTGGCGGCGGCATGCACCAGTGTTCTGAGCTGCTCTAATACCACCGCCGGGGCTGCTGCCGGTGGCAGCGGCGGCGGCGCCACCGCTCCCGTGCCCCCTGGCGCGTTAACATCAGCCTGCGGTACGGAGGCAGCGCTGCGGTCACTGCCGGTACCGCAGCCGCCTGCATTGGCGACGGCGGCGGCGGTAGACCCGACGTTTAGCGGCAGGGGCTCCGACAGCTGCAGGTATGTGACCTCTTTTAACACCCTTCACTACCAATTGAACCAGCTGGTACCCAGTGGTGGCGGCGGCGACGGTTGCTGTACGGCGGCAGCAGCATTGGCTGATGCCGCTGCCGTCGCAAGTAATGTCAAGGGCACGGTTGTCTTCGACCTGCAGGGCGCGTCACTTCACAGCAGCCGTCGGGGGCCGTCCAGGTTGATAGTTCGCGGTCATGCTGGTGCAGAAGGTGGCGTCGGCGTCGGTGTTGTTGCTGTCGTAATCCGCAACGGTAGTATCGACTGCCCCGGGGGTGTACTGGTTGAGGGCGGTGCGGAGGTGACATTCCAGAACGTGACCTTGTGCGCTCCGCCGTCAGGGCTGCAGCTGCTGCCACCGCCATCCCGGGCTACAGCCGCTGCTGCTGCTGCTACTGCTGGCCCGGCGGCGGCGGCATTGCTGTGGGAGTGGAGTGCAGTGGTAGTCGTTCGCGGCCCAGGCAGCCACGTCAGCCTGAAAAACTGCAAAGTCACAGCGGCGGAGGCGAGGCCAGGCGGCTACTCTTCCGCTGGCGCCGCCGCCGCCGCCGTCAGCGCAACCGCCGCCAAAAGTGTTCAGAGCCATCTCCGCGCCGGTTGCGTCCTAGCCCTGGAGGGCGGCTGTGCGGAGCTGAGCGGCCGCTGCGAGATCTCCGGCGGCCCCTACTTCGGTCTGGCGGCAGTGGGCCCCGGCAGCTGTGTCCGAGCCGAGCTGGTGACGGTGCAGGGGACATCAAGTACGGCAGGCTTCCTGGCGATGTACGGCGGCGAACTGCAGGTCGTCAAGTGCTCCGCGCTGAGATATGGCGACGGCAAAGGCGCCGCCAGCACCACAAGCGGCGCTGGCGGCACCGTCCTCCTGACGGCTGGCGGCGCTGAAGTGATGGGCGCAGGCTTCGCAGCCGTCGACGGTGGCCGACTTATCAGCAGCCAGTGCGTCGCGCAGCAGTGCGCCTACAGTGGCTTCCTGGCGGCCGGTCCTGGCGCGCGGTTGACTTCCCTCGGGGGCTGCCGCGCGGAGGAGAACGGCTGGGCGGGGTTCGCCTGCATGGACCGCGCGTCGCTGAATGCCGGCGTCGCCTGCGTTGCGTGCTCCAATGCCGTGGCCGGCTTCGTGTCGTACACCAGCGCCGTGCTGACGGTATCGGATCGGTGCGTGGCCAGGGGCAACGGCGGCCCTGGCTGGTGCGCCAGCCGGGGGTCCTGGATAGTTATGGGCCGGCACTGCAAGGCGATCGGTAATGTTGACGGCGGCTTTGCAGCTCAGGAAGCCTCGGCACTGTTTGCTGGGGAGGGCTGTGAAGCTGAGCAGAACCGCGGTCCCGGCTGGGTAGCCCTGGACGGTTCGCAGCTGGTTGCCGCCGTGGGCTGTAGGGCGGCGGGCAACCGCAGCCGAGGCTTTATGGCGCAACGCGCAGCTCGGCTGGTGGTGGGCAAGGGTTGCGAGGCGGCGGGGAACGGTGCTGAGGGGTTTGCAGCTTTGGATGGGGCCGTGGTGGTGGTTGGCGCCGGCGGCAGAGCTGCGCGGAGCACTAAGGACGGCTTTGCGGCGGCGAAAGGCAGCCGGCTGGAGGCGGCTGGGTGTGCGTCTGAGGGCAACCGGCGTCACGGGTTCTCCTGCGATGGCTCGGGCTCTCTGTTGTTAGTGGGTCCGGGTTGCAGGGCCAATGGGAACCAGGGCTGGGGGGCGCTGGTGAGTGGCAGCGGTGCGGAGATGAGGGTGTGCCAGGAGGGTTGGGCGGGGGAGGGCAACCGGGCGGGGGCTGTGGGCGAGGAGCGCGGTGGGAGGTTGGTGCGAGTATAGGAAAGGAGGGGCTGGTGGTGAACAGATCTGAAATATTTGATTTCGGGGCGGGGCGGGGCGCTTACGGCATGGAAGGTTGTCGTCGCTTTCCCCCCTCGGTCGTCAGGGGGCTCGTTGCATGCTCGTCTAGAGTGCATGAGAAGCACAGCATATGCCAATAGCTATAGGAAGCGTGTGATCCGCGAAGGCGCGAGCTCGGAAAGTCAATTATGAGTGGGAGGTATTGCTGCCGTTGCGGCACAGAGGAAGTTTTATTTGTGTAGTTCTGTGCACCCTAGCTATTAGTTGGGCTTCGGAATTGAATCGCAGTTGTTCACTTGTGGCATCGCGGGGCCAGCAGGTCTGTGACATAATAGAACATTTGCATGCTTGCCAAGCGAACCTCGCAGTAGGAGTAGTGCTTAGGGCCCGCCTTGCGTTGACTTGTTCGGGCTTGCCGGGTCCTCTCATTCATTGGTGCTGTGCTGTGCTGTGCTGTGCGCGTATTGACCTCGGGTTGAATGGAGTTTATTTGGACGGAAAGAGGGGAGAGGCGATGTGGGAATTCTTGCTCTCGACGCGTCATCCCTGCAGGTCTGGCGCGATATGTTTCCCTTGGGACAGGCCAAATTGAAAGTAGTTGAAAGGAAAAATATTTTCGAGATCAATCGACGTGAGGTAGGTAAGCACCAGAGCCGGTTGTACGGTTACTGCCCAACAAAGTAGGGACCAGTGTTCTTTAAAAGTGGTTACTAGTGACCAAGTGGTTACTGAGAAAATAATTCCCGTCCAGGAGGTGGTCGCTAGGAAATATTCCGAGTCACCAGTAACCAGGTGGTCGCCAGGAAATTGGGCCACAGATCCCCGTAGTGACCACCTAAACATTATAAGCCATCATCAAATCTCCTCCGCATCCAGTGGCGGTCTCCCTCCTACTTCTGGAGGTGGACATATCAGCACATACCACTGCAGTACACCAGGCAGCAACTCTGCTCTTGTCAAATCCTGATTAAGCCGCAACGCTGTCCTGCATATGCGTGCTTTCAAGGGTACTGTTACACAGATCCGCGTACGAAGATTCATCGTAGAGCCTGACAACTCCACACAGCTCCAACATCCTCGCTCCAAAATTTCACATACACGCACGTACTTCACATTCATACATGACCACGTAAGGTACGGATGCAGCACTCACCCTCGCGGACACTCCGCCACACAGCCTGCGGTGATAGCCCCGACCGGAGTCCTCCAGCAGGGCCATCATCCTGGCTGGGCCCCGCGATCGCACTACAAGTAACAGAACATAACACCACATAGGGACAGAACTTCTGACGAGAGTAGCGTAATGCAGTTCAGCGAGGCCACCCTTGGCCGGAAGCGGAGGGCGCTAGCACCCCCTTTTACCAGTATCATCACACCGGCCACTGGACTGTCCAGGTTGAAGTTGGGGCCAGATAGACTAGTCCACCGTCCACGCGTCACAACACTATGACAGGACAGATCCCAACATCTACCCCTCCTGCCCTTCCTCGCAATCATCATTCGCTTCCTCGACCTCTCCTTCATGGATTGAAGACGACGGAAGGCGCCCTGCCTCGAAAATACGAAGCCCTCCGTAAACGTCATATCGCACGCCCCACCACCTCCCTCAACACGACTCGACCATGACGATTGATCAACTGTACATGGAAAGACACCACACACGAAAAGGCAGGATAAAGGTAAAAACAGGGCAGCCAAAAGGGCTTTCAGTGAAGTTAAAAACGCTTCAGATTAACGTTCTAGGCAAATACCGAAAACTGATGTTAGGAACGAATAAGTATTGAAAGCTTCCGTGGTGCATTTTAAATATATAGAGGGCTTCAGCCGCGTCGAAGACAGGCACTCGCGCGCTGGGCTATACTTCAGAAACGTACAGACGATCATAAGGGGGAGAAACACAAATGCAGACACGTATTTGTACACACATTACTCGAGGCTGGGAGTATGTGTACTAACCAAAAATGATTTAACTCCTCTGCTAACCATGACGTCCTTCATTGTCATTGTATCTTCCAAGCTGTCCTGGCACCGCTGATTGCAACACAACAAAAACAACACACATATACTGCACACATATACACCGCCCACTTGGACAACTGAAACTCCTCAATCAACCTCCACGCAAAAAAAACAAAGTTGATCGGACGTGTAGGTGATATCGTGCCGCAGCAGTCAACACACACACATCACATCCCTCACGCTATGCCTCACTCTCCACAGGGCTGGTGATGCAGCTGCTGCTGAATGTTGCTGCTGATGCATCACCCTCAAACCATCAGGAACAAACGAGCACCAACATCGCACGCAATTAAATGAGGCAAGGCTACACAAATGGGCACATTCCCAACATCATTTGCAGTAATGTGGGTACTATGGCACCTGCCTGCTGACGTGCCGGTTGCCGCCTCATCGGGCTCCACACGCCACCATCTGCTGCTGACTGCTTTCCGGTGGTTAATATGAACCCTCGGCGTCCTAGGAAAACAACTGAATCTCCCTCCCTGCCTGAAGAGATTGATGGAGGGAAGGCAAAGGAGAAAGGCAGCCACCGAGAGCTCGGGAAGGCTCTCTCCTTCCTCAGTCAACCCTCCGGGTGCACTGCCCTGATGACCATGGGCCCATAGCTTCCTCCAATCCTCCCGTTGCCTGGCCTGCCCTACCAGTCCGGGAGAGGCCCTGTCCGCGCCACACAGCGTCGCTGATACAGAGCGGGGGTCCGTGTACCACATGGCATCCCGAAGAAGCAAGCGATGTCCCCTTCTAAACCGATTGCCACACCCCATAGAAGTGGCTCGCCTGATAGCCGCACAGCTACAACACGACAACTGTTGGGTGGTAGCATGGCGCATTATCAGCTACACTGGCATATCGCGGGTCGGCTGCTGATAGGACAGACTTCTATACCGGCATGTAGGGTTATTAGCGGGTGGGTTCGATTTTCACACGGCAACACCGCCAAATATATTTAATGCTAGGATTTTAGTTCTCGCATGTTATTGCCATCTTGATTTTGATTGTCCGCATGACCCGATCTCCACCTCCCCCCTCACGTCCCTATCACAAGCAAGACGCACTACATTGCATGAGAGGTTTTCGGGTGGATTGATCCTTCCGGGACCCGCCGGTGAGTTTTCAAACGTACACACGGCTTGCGGCAAGGCAAAGTCAAGCAATGGCTGCGGCTGCAGCATGCCAAAGCAACCCCCGTGAACATGCGGATGGCCGGCAGCGGCTAGGGCATACAATAGAAGACAGCCAGTGGTACACGAAGGAAGCAAAGACAGCGACACAGCGACAACAGCACGAGCTAACCCCAGCAGATACGTTCCACTACAGCTGCCCCGGCCTGGCAGCAGCAGCAGCAGCAGCAAAATGCAGCATCGACATCAGCAACGTGCCCGTGGGCTCATCCATTAGGCCTGTGTGTATCCTATCGACGTCATCAGGACATTATCATTTGCTAACAGCGCATCAGCTCTCCCTAGTCCTCAACTAGCCAATCCTCAACTTCCCAGACAAATGTGTTCGCTGGCATATTATATGACCTGCAGAGGAGCCGCGAGCAGCAAGCCTGCGCGGCGTGAGGCACCTCCTCCCTCCCGACCTCTCCCTTATTTTAGATGAACGACTCCATCCTCAGCGTTCGCTTCCTGCTCACCATTTCCCGAGCTCTCTGTCTCCATCTCGAGCTCCGGCTCCCTCTCCCTCATCAACACTTAGCTGAATGCTGAGCACCGGAAGTGTTCCTTCGCAACACCTTTCGGAGGCTGCCTGGATTGCCTGCGGCAACCCCCCCTGGGGATAGCCCGGCCGGCAACATCCATCCAATCATGCTCGTTTAACCGACAGACCACCGCTACTTGTAGAAGTTGTACAAAAGCTACAGCAGCATAAGAGCCATGGCGCGTGCCGACTCCACGATAGAGTTCGGACCGCAACATCCCCCCAAGCATTGCCACAGGCAAGCAGGCGCCGCTCATCCGACAGATCGCTGCCCAGGGTGCGCACACGCTGACAGCAATGCCCGCCGGCAACATCCTCTCCTGTGCCCTTGGCCATGGGACATGAGCGCCCATGTGCGGGCCCACAGCCTTGAGCATTCCCCCTGTCTTTCCCCACTCACATTTCCCATAAGCAAATGACCAATCCAACCTGCCTAAACGTACCTGCGTAAAAGATCAAGAATACCGAGTGGCCCCCCTCAAGGAAGTCACACCACCAGGCAGGGCCGGGAGGAAACCGCAGCTGCGTGCAGCACAACGCGCTGGGCCCCTCCTCCTCCGCTCCTATCCCAGGACGGCCATGGAGGATTCTGACTGGGTCCGCAAATTGCCAGCCACGCTGCCGCCCAACCGACAACACCTCTTATGTAAATCTTGCAACATAACTTTACCTCTTACCACGGAACGAGTGAGCCATCAGACGCCATGGCTCGCCACTGTACGTTAAGCCCTTTCCGCTTACACTTCTATCTCCATCGCCCCGTCCCGTCGCCATACCTTGGAGGGCTCCAAACCCCCTCGCGGCTCTACCCTTCCCCAGCACGATGAAACCCCTCCTGGCTTTTGTGCACCAATGGACAGCAGCAGCCCATCCACTACATCACAGGTGCTACCACGCATCCCTCCTACAGACACATGAGCGTCTAGCCTACTAACCAACCGACCGACCGATCAACAGACGGACTAAACAACCTACCTCTTGATCTGCATCGCTGAAACCAAGTCCGCACTCATAACCTCCATCACCCGTAACCCGCCAACACCTCTGACCGCCGACTGCCTCCGCTCACAGGCCCTTCGTCCCAGCCCCACGGCAACGGTGCCATGAGGCCCATTTACGGCCCGCCAGCGGGGCCGGGCGGTGCCGTCGGCATCAGCGTATTGCTACCCCGTTTCGATAACAGCCCCCCCAAATACTCTAGTGCATACTCCCTCAGGCTGTCAATCACCTGCTCTAATGCAAGTGCACCCCCTCCGGCCCCTTCTGCATGCCCGGCCCCCAGCACGGTGTGCTGTTCCCCACCAGCACAGCGCTCCCTCGCCTGGAGCCCACCAAGTCCCAGCCCTCGTCCGCGTCCTAAGCTGCCCACGCCAAGATCGCCATCGGCGGCAGCAGCACCCGGCGGAGTCACAGCATCCACCTTGGGCGCGGCACAGCCGCCGCTCGCGTCACGCCAGTTAAGCAGCAGCATGACGGCGCGGTAGTGGGCTAGGGCGGCAAACACAATGAGGACGTGGAAGATCTGGTGGCCATGGAACCACACATCGAAGCGGCCAGGCAACCAGCGCTCTGGCACACGGGTAGCATAGATGACGGCGCCCAGCTGTGTGGGGGAATAGGTTCCGTGTGGAGTTGGTGCGGGTTTGGTTTGCTTTGGTGTGGGTTGGGTTGGGTGGTGGCAGATTTCAATTGGAGTTTGGTGAGGTACATGTACATGTACATGTGGGGGTGAAGAGGACTCCGGCTGGGTTGCCGCGGGACGAGGGCCATCTAGGTTGAGCCATGGTTGGAGCTGCGGATATCTCTGGAGGGTTTTATATTGCAACTACAGAAGTCCTCAAAAGAAACCTCTGCCCTTCGTTCTATCCTTACCAGCCTCCTGCTTGGACACCCCTCCATTTTCTGCAGGTCCCAACCCCAGCTCCAGCAGCCGCATATTCACCAGGTAGAACATCTCGCATCACGCCCTCCGTACCCGCCTCCCCGCCCTGACCCCACCTGCGAGTGCTAAACATATGCCACGCGGCTCCACTAAGGATCACATTGTCCCCAGCCCATCCAGCCCAACACAGCGCCTGTCACACCCCTCATCCCAACTCCCTCACAATCCCTCACAGCCCACATCCCCACTTCCGGGATGACCCCATGCAGCTACCCCAGCCCCTCCGCTTTTGCCAATTCTCCCCAAGTCGCAGCCAACATGGCACCTTCTACAAGGCTAGATACTTACCAGGTATAGCGCCCCCATGAGTGCGTCCATTGCGGTGGCGCCCCTCACGGCGGGGATGTCCAAGTGCACCACACAGGCGTGGATGAGCGGTACGATGCCCCACAGCCCCAAGCCCGCAAACATGGATGCACGGAAAGCGCGCCACTCCGTTTTCTGGAACACGTTCAGCAGGGAAACCGCCACTGCCCCGGCGCCTAGGGGAATAGCAGGGAGGTAAGCAGCAGCAGGGAGGAAACTACGTTTGGTACAAGAGTGGTCGCGTTATCCGCTGCTTGCGGCCGGAGCTTACCCATGATAGTTGTGGTGATAAGGTAGAACACCCGCCAGTACGGCTGGCATAGGAACCCGTAATATACGGGTGGGTAGAAAGATGCCACGATGAGAATAGCGATGCCCGCATAGTCGAAGCGCCAGATGATCTGCGCCAGGTGCTTGGAGCAGCAACCAAAGAGATGACAGACGGCCGAGAGGAGGAGGCACGTCATAGCCCCTGCCATGAAGACGTAGACTGGCCAGCGCGGCACCGGCCACATAAGCACGTCAGACACCGCCTCTTGGATAAGCGAATTAAGCCGCTCTGTCGCGTAATGAAAGTTGTCGCTGATGCTGTGCATGCGATGGTGAAGAGCCTGAGCGGCGTTCTGTACTTCCTCCTGCACTTCGTGCACCAGTGAATCCACGTTGTGAACAAGACGCTCTTGCAGCTGGTGAAGATTGGCAGACAGGTCCGGCAGATGCGGCAAACGGCCTTGCAAGTGGTGCAGGTGGTCTGCCATCCCATGTAGACGGCCCTGGACCGCTAACCAAAGCTGGTCAAGCTGCCGGTTGCCAAACGCCAAAGGCATAGGTGGCTGGAAAATGACGTAGAAAGTAAGTCCAGCGAAGACAAGGAAGCCTGCAACATGGTGCAAATGAATGAGCATAGGTAACAGGATTCCAGCCGGAACAGCACGTACCTAGCAAGTGCGTCCAAACGTTCCCCGTTTCGTTGTGAATGTCGAACAACGAACGGAGCGTCTGCTTAAACGGCATATCCGGAGCCCGATAGTAGCCCTTTATAAACTCATTGTCTTGCAAATATTCCGGCATATCTTCAAAGCCTAAGGTCCCTGCATCCTGCGTAGGAGCTCGCGCTTTCCGCCTCCTCCGAAGAGGCGCGTTGCGGCTGGCCAGCACCGCATCTTTGGATGACTCCATAACATCAGGCGAATCCATCTCGGTTCCCTGGCCACCAAGTCGCGATTCAGCCATGTGACTGCATTTCTACTCTTTGTTAAGCAGGTATTGTATATTTGGCAGGATACACAGAATTTGTTAACTTTGTTACTGTATGTAAGCATCCATTTGCCCAGATGCTCTGGCTTTGACGGAATTTCCGCGAATGTTATCTAACTGTCGTACTGCGTAAACCGTGACCCACGGTCCACATCATCATGCCCTTCATGCGATAACCCGATGGAAACGACAAAGCACTTTAAAATCATCAAGCTTCTTAGTCCGTAAACGGGCACATCTGTTGTCGTTCAAATATACTTGGCAGCGGCGTGCCTCTCTAAGGTTTCCGGCACAAATGTCCCGCCTCTGTTGCCGCTTCTCCGACAACTAAATCTAGAAGTGTTTGAATCTCGTATCGTTAGCTACTAACGACCTACGAGCTGCGGACCGGATTGCGAGGGTGTTGGTGGGTACACTGTGTGACCCCGCCTGGCAAGGCCTGCTATCTGCGTAACACAGCACGCCCTGCCCAACTTTGGTATCGAGGAATTTTAGTATGTTTATTCGCGATTGAGCACGGTCCGTCGTACCCGCTTGCGTTCTAGGAGTGCGCAGGCATTGGGATATGCTTCATGGACTATGGTAGTCTACAGGGTTGGAGGCTGCCCTACATACATATATCGCCCTTCCCCAGTATCCATAAGTCTCAACACTATGCAGGGAGTTGCTTACAAGGAGGCAGCAGGGACTCACGGCTGTTATGACTCGCTCCTGCAGGCACCACATGAAAGGTCCGGACAGGGAACAAGGACGTCTATATGATGTTGGCCTGCGTCCCACTACCGTTGTAGAGCACCTACATGCCGTTTTCCATGCGATGTACTCTTATTAAAGCTTTGTAGATGTACAGCCAACAGGAACCGACCCGTACTGGAACGCAGGGAGGCGTCGGCTGGGCATTACAACCCACAACAAACCAACTTCCGCAATACACATATGTTGGCTAGTCGCCCATCGCCTAGACCTTTGCTGCCTGCACGCTGGTCCCTGTTTCCCTCCACGTTCGCCATGACCTGTTTCCCCGCACATTCATCGCCTGGGTTTCGGTTGGGCGGGTTTCCCGTGGTGGTGTTACCTTTCCAACCTGCCAACCAATTAACCAACCGACCAGCTAGGCAGCTAGCCAGGCAACCAACCAACCATTGACACCTCGACTTTGCGAAGGCGCCCTTCGCAACATGGGTTTCACCCGCAGCTACGCTGTCGTCAGCTGTTGTCACCCCCCACGGCGGCAGCTGCAGGCTCAGCCACAGGACCAAGCAGGTGCTTCTTGAACACGCCCTCGGCCTCTCCGGGCAATGCCGTACGGTACATTACGACATCGGTGACGTGCCCCTGGGTGCACATGTACGGACGTACGAACACGTAAATTGCGCACGGTTACCTGGAATGCCACGTAGCTCTGAAATGCCACGCAGCTGGGTAGAAAAATAAAACGTGCAAAGAGAATTCGTAAGGAAACGATGTGACCCTGCCAGTCCGATGGGAGTGACACCATACATGCAGCGCTGAGGCGAGGGATACCGACCGCCGACACAGCCTTTTCTTAAGACTGTGTCGGCGGTGCGAAAACCGCCATTGACCTGGATTTCAGCAACAACTTTTGAGAGAACATGCAAAGGTCCGCATGTCCTTAGGATTGTTAACGTAGGCCCGATGCAAATGATTCTGCTGTGTATGTCGTGCTACCTCTTACTACTATAGCACCTGTGAAGAGAGGCCGTACACGTCCATGCTCGTGAAGATGTACGGTGGTCCGCTGGCGGCGGGGTCGGCAGTTGCCCCTGCCATCTTGACGGCGGCATCGCTGGCCTCCACCGCTGCTGGGCCCTTCGCTGCCAGCGGCGCCGCCAGCGCTTCCCAGGCACAGAACGCCACGCGGCCCCGTCTGTCTACCGCCCACGTGCCGCGACGGATCCTGAGCGGATTGGGGATTGAGATGAATGGGGAGGACCGCCGCGCTGCTGCTGGCTGCCCTCAGTTTGGCTATCTTCCGTGATAGAGGGTAATGGCGCCCCTGCTAGTTTACAACCCATGGCCAAAAATTGGCTGGCTGGCGCAATTTCGTCGGGCGAAAAGCTGAAAGAAAATGGCAAGTACAATCAAGTAAAGTCCTTAACATCTGCCACCCGCTGGTATTTGCACCTGCAATTAAGCCCCATAACTTAGGCCTTACAAATAGTCGGCTGGTGACATTTGCATACGTGTTGGCTTCTAAGACTTTAGGACTCCTTCACACGTAGACGAATCAGAGATGAAACAGCCCAAGAGCCGTGTAACTTTCCCCGCTGAACCCTGTTTTTTTTATCACGCAAGTTGTACTCTGAATCGGCGCCAATTGGGCCTGAATCGGAATCGGGGTCTTGGGGGGCCTCTTGGGGTATGATTCGGCGTAATTGATGAAAATATTATTCTCTAGAGAAGGCCGTTGAACAAACCGTTTCTCACAACTACGCCTATAAAAATAAATAAATAATTCCATTCCCTCGAGAGAGGAACCTAAAACCTCCCGAAACATCCATACTTCCATATCCTCATGATAACGTGAAGCTCACAGGTCGTGAAATAGCCGCAAATGATGTCCACATACACAACCAACGTATCGCATGCCATGTAGGCCTTATGGCATGCAAGTCTGGCCATTGAACTGCAGCTTGGCTGGCTGCATAAGTATAGTGCGCAGGATACGTTGCATCCTACCTGATGTCGTACTCGACATGCAAACTCTGCAGCTCCGCCAGCACCTGGTCCCTGTGGAAGTGGTGGTTTTGGATGCGCCACTATTTTCGTAGTTACTGGTTGTTGCGTTTTTGGTGGTGAAAGGCCATGTAGCGGCTGCGGTAATTGTAGATATGTGGACGGGACCCCTGATCATCGGAGGCCCACCAGGGCCCACACCAACCCAACCGCCGCAGCCTCCCTACCCCTCCCGCCCGTTCACCCAACCACCCACCTGCCACGCGCCCCCCGCAGATGGCGCCACAGCCCCAACGCGTCCCACAGAGACAGCTCCTCCGCCACAGCCCCGAACACGTCCCGCACACCGCTGTAGCTGCTATCCACAAGGCCCAGCCAAGTAGCCACAGAGCGGCCTGCCTGAGCCTCGAAGTCCGACACCAGTCCCTCCTCGCAGGCTGAAGTGACAGCAGACGACATGACCTCGTCAGCTCCTGGCGGGGCAGCTCCAGCAGCGCCAGCAGTGATGGGCCTAGCGAGGGGTGCTGGCGGGGGCGGCACGGCCGCAGCCGGCTCGGTTGCGGTTGCGGCTGTGGCTGCGGATGTTCCGGGAAGGAGTCGGGACTCCAGCGGCAACTGCTGCGGGGTTGGCTGCTCTACGTGACCCATGGGTCCGGCAGGGGCTTCCGTAGTCGTAGTGGACGGTAATTCAGTGGTGCTGAAGACTGTTTACATGTGTGGCCAGTGGGAACAGAGGGAAATATGTGGCACAAAAAAGCAATAACGAAGAAACACGGTCGCGGGAGAGGTCAGGGGAGGTCGGCCGTGAGGGTGGTGAAAGAGAGGGAGAGGGAAAGGGCAGCTAGGGGAGCGAGGGTGGCGAGGGCCCCTGTTCCGGTGGCCACCACCACTTGCTGACCGTTCCAGCTGTCAAAATGGGTCCTAGGGCCGGGGGGCTTCTGACGACGGCTTGGGAGGTAGTAAAGAGTATGTAGCTGGCTTAGGCGGGCTCGGAGTAGCTGTTATGTGAGGAAGGAAATAGTGATGGCAGGGACGGGGTTGCAGACTGGTTGGCTGGCTCGTGCATGGATGGCGCATGTAGGCGGCCTTGATGTAAGGTCCCCGTTAAGGACTGGACCGGATCGCTCTTTCTCCGGGCCCCTCTCGCACGTGCGCGCTCCCGCACGCGGTCGCGTGAGTGCATGCGCGCGCGGGGGCCCTTTTAGATACACACGCTCTTGATAACACAAGAGCAACATGAACAATAAGTGGTGAGCGTGCACGGCGTATCTTTTGGGATGTGTTGGCAGAGAGCAGCTCAGCACCGCCAAAGGACCGAACCTCATAATGGTGCGATAGATAACTTCAAGTCCAGCCCCGACCGACCCGCATACGCAGCCTGCATCTGCGCCGCCGCGCCCTCCCCCTGGTGGCCATGGCCCGCTGCTGCCGCCGCCACCGCCCCCACGTTGCCCATGAGCCGCTGTACGAACGGCAAGGCCGTCAGGTCGGGTGCGGTGCCGCGGCCGCCACTACTGCCAGCGTCGCCGCCACGTGCACGAACCGTCCCTGGCGGCACGTGCTGCGCGGACATCACCGGCAACTGCGGCGTCGGTGTCGGCGTCGGTTGCTCCACGTCCATCATGTCTTCGGCCACTGGAACCGGCTCCGAAACCAGCATCAGCTTCCTCATCTCCTCGAATAGCTGGTACCGGGTCCAGGCCTGGGTGACTCGCCCAACGGGGTCGAGTATGAGGCGGTGGACGGTGAGGCTGCGGCTGGTGCTGTCGGGGGGCAGGGCAGGACGGGGCATAACAGGGTTTGCAGGTTGCACGGGCTGGACAGGAGCAGAGCTGTTTGTACCGCAGATCTATTCCAAAGTGACATGTACGACCCGGAGCATACGTCCATTTGTAGTACATTTACACGTTCGTACATCCGCACGTCCTTACCAGTTGCTGGGCGCGTCCAGTCCCGGAAGGGCCCCAACGTTACGGGCTGACTCATCGACCCACAAGAACACCTCACCACCGCCAGGGGGCGCAGCCGCCGACAGCAACGTCATGTGCCAGCTGTCGTACGCCTGCATGTACACAGCATGGGTACATTGACGACGTGCACACCTGTACGTCAGGATGGGCTCCCCGGGTACGTGTCTGATCGCCGTGACTGGTGCCCAGCTTTTCCCTCCACAGCATTATCCTCGATACCCACATGCGCTCACACAAAGACCTTACATGAGGTAGAGAGATAGGGTCGCGCGTTCTCAATTGAGCAGGAGGGGGCTGTGGGGGCCCCTCACGCCCCTCTCCTCCCGCTAGGGGGAGAGTGCTTTGGCGGTCGTTCCCGTTGGGGTGCGGTTAGGTGTCACGCCCGGATCGATGTTAACGGAAACCCACGCATACACACACACGCGCGCACCTCACCGAGTTATCCGCCCGAAGCGCAGACAGGAAGTGTGTCACTCCGCGACCGGGGGCCGGTGCGCCCCCGCCGATTACTCCGACCCGCACCTCCACGTCGGGGTGCAGCAGCGACACCAGCTCCGCCTGAAGGCCCGCCGTGAGGCCGCCGGAAACAGCTGATGACATGCGCGCATGAGAGTGCATGTCGGAGGGAAGCAGAAATGAAAGGCGATGAAAGAACACATTGAAAAAATTCTCTCATGTTTACGGTGTGTCCAATTTTGGACAGATGTACATACATACATACATACATACATACATACATACATGTGACTGTACATGCTTACGCATGTAGGCGGAATGCTGGAGGAATGTGTAGCAAACAAACATAATTATCACATAAAACTCACACAAGGCAAAAGAAGGAACAGATCACTAATCACATCATACTAATCACAAATGACCCCAGATGACAACAACTAGGCGGGTTAGGGTTAGGGTTGGGCTGCAGCCCCTCCTAGTAGCTGGTAGTTGGTAGTTGGTATCTGGTATTAGGACCCCCGCCAGGAGCCCTCTACCAGGTAAGAGCCCACCTGCCAGCACGGCGGCGAGATACCTCCGTCCCACAGTCAGGCAGGCATCCGGGGGACATGCAGGTGATGGCGGCGCCGGCACCTCCCTGGAGGCATCTATTGGCGGCACTGCCATAACTGCGGGGGTTACATGTACATAGACCACCACCACGTATACCCGGGGGGAATGAAACGCATGCATGACGGAGGGGCTGCATGACGTGACCGTGATCCCAAACAGATCAGTAACACGTATGTATGTGCGTATGTGCGACTGCAGGCGGGGCAAGGATGTGTTGGTGAGTAAGTGCGACACATGTGGACGCATGCGTACGGCTGTTGTACGGGTGGCGGTGGCGCGTGTGTGTGTATGTATGTGTGTGTTCTCACAGCAGGGAGACTGGACAGTCGCGACGGCAGGCCGCTGACGAAATGGGGTCGCAGACGAGCCACAAACTGCAGCAGAGGTACAACTTGCGTTCGTTAGGCATAAGTTGGCCCTAGGTTGGTATCTTAACTGAAGCTTGAAAACGGGCATGCAGAGGGATCGGTTGTGTGCAGGCCGGTGGACTGTGGGACGAAGAAATAAACGGATACAGCCATGAAAAAAATACTAAATATTCAATCCAGCCATCAGTTTCATCTTCATGCGCTGTTGTTTATTCTATTTTTCGTTTATTATTCGTTTTTGTACACATCCGTCTGCGTATATACGAACCTCCGTGGTCGGCCGCAATGGCGATGTGTCCATCCGCCGTACAATGCACACGGCTGAGTAGACCGGCGCTCACATCCGCGACAGCCGGCGCATCCGCGGTGTCATCCGAGCTGCTCAGGAGGCCTCCCGCAGCCGCAGGTGACGACATTCGGGCCGACCTTGCTGCTGCAGCCGCCACAGGCAGCGGCGGAGCTGGACTACCGCCGCGTTGCTGCTGCGTACCGCCGCCCTCGACTTGCATCCCGCCTGCAGTGGTGCTGCAGTCGCTACAGCCGCTGTTAGTGGGGACTCGCTCAACTGGAGCTGCGTTTGCCCCGATTAGCAGGCGCTGCTTTGATGCCGCGCGGAGACGGTGCTGTATCAGTAGCAGCCGCTGTGGTGACGCTCCAGTCACCTGCGGAGCCGTAGCAGTGCATACGATAGCGGTTCACTACTCCCGTTGAAGTGAGAAAGCAATCAAGGGCGCTAGATCGATGCAAGACCGACTCAAAGTCGCGAGGAGATATGCCCGTGACGGCCCATCCGTACTATTTCCGTGCCGACGAGGTTCCGCTTATGTGCAGACGTTTACACAAGTAAATGCTGCTGCCAGGGGCGCTGCTACAGAGTGCACATTCAATTGTAGTCGTGGATACAACGCCTAAAGCTCCTTGCTTTTGGAGCGGGGCTTACGTGGAGCAGAGTGCGCTTTCTGAACGGAGCCAGCAGCAAAGAGACCATAACGAAGGTGATGAAGAAAGTGTTTGATAGCTTACTTACAGCCGCGCGATGCACTAGGGACCTCGCTCGCGACAACTCTTGGGAAGTACTTGTTGCTGCTGTTGTTGGAACCTTGCGGCAGCGGACAGCTGCTGACGTTAGCTGGGCTCTGGGAAAGGCCTTGCCGATTGCGTTCAGTCGTCTGCTGTTGTCGGTTGCGAGGATACGCTGTTACTGACCCTATATTGTTGGTGCTGCTGCTGGCGCTCAGACCTTTTTGCATGTGTGTGACCGTGGTACGTGGCCTTTAGGCAAGCAATCCAGTGCGTAATAGAACGTTACCAACACAGGCGCTTAAACCACCTGTTCGGACATGGTATCGATATCGATATCGTAGCTTTTCACGTAGGGTAAGGGGCATAGATCCTTAAGGACCTAGGACTCCGTACAAGGGGCAATCACGGAAATTGCGGGTCCAATAAGCGGGCGTTTACTAGGGGGCACCACGCATGTCATGAAAATCTTACGCATAGCTGTTGGATCCGCGTTACGAAATCGTATGTGCAAACGCAATTTTTTTGTTACGTAAATAACTCAGCTTGCACGATCAGCAATACATTTTTGGCATCTCTGCGCTTTGGCGAACGTGCATTGGAGGGTCATCACGAAGCAAGCCGGCACGTGTGAACGATTAAATGCGCGCACACAGGGCAGGGTCCCGCATATCTCTTGCTATTTCCGAGGACAAGGATTCCATTCGTCAGCGGCTTCGCTTATGTAAAAGTAAACGCTGCTGCACGCAGCAGCAAGTGATGATCCGTGGGTCGCGCGAACCAAGGAATCCTTGTCTGGCCCTCGGAACCCCCGGCTCGTATGGGCTCGTTACATGTTGAAGGAGAAGGCAAGTCGACAATGTGTAAGGTTGAAATCCGACCTCAGGATGCCATGTGGTGGCCTGACCGTGTCGAGGGTTTCTGCTATGCCTACCAGTCTGAACTACCCTCTCTAGTGACCCGGTCCGTGTCGCTGTGTAACGTTGAAGGCTCAGGCTTCGGTTGGCCGCACCACGAAGAGATTATGACTGGGAGGCATGACTTGCAGACGTAAGGGGACATTACAGCCCACCTCCTGCAGCCACCAGGATGAGTGGTCCCTACGCCCTCGACATCTTACAACTGATATACCTAACGCAGCGTTACCCGTAGCACCCGTCCTGGCCTCATCACCCCATCCACATCCACGTCCTCCGCTACAATCACCTCCACATTGCAGCCCCGAGTCTGCAGCTCTGAAATCACGGTGTCTATGCGGATGAATAACTTGGATTCCTCGCCGGCCCGTTCCACAAACGCCAGGAAGCAGGCACGCTGATGGTGATGGCGGTGATGCCCGTGGCGCCGAGCGGGGTCCTCGCCGCTGTCACTCGACGGTGATGGTGGTGGCGGTGCGGCAGCTGCGGCGTTGGGAGTAGTGCCGGCTTGGCCATGTGACAACACGGCCAGTACGACGCCGATGAAAGCGTGGAAGATATCCAAAAGCCATATCGTATCCTGCACGGGAAAAACAGAAGTACACAAAGTTCATACATGCATATACATGATCACAGAGCAAGGGGGTCACCGAAACAACTTATTGTGCTCGTACATCAGTAAGACCACCTAAGCGAAAGTCTGTTTCCTTGCAATACACGGCAGGCGGTGCGGCAGGCGGAACAAACATCTGTAAGGGCAGAGGGAAACTGAAAGCACCGCGAACGACCCAAAACATAAAAACAAACAAAGGAGGGGCGACTTGAACTCAGTCGACATCCCACCGAACACTCTCCTTTCATCAACCTACCACGGCAAGTATGAAGTCAGCGTCCCTTGGGTCGTTGCCGCCCGCCCGCACTTGCGGTTCCAGGGGCTCCGTCCAGTCCAGGGCTATCACCGCCGCGCTGCCCTGACCCACCCGTACGGCACCCGCCCAGGGGCCAGCCCCGTGGCCTGCCTCCAGGCCGGAATCCTCCACTTTGCTTTCTTCTTCGGCCTCCCCCTTCCCTTGGGCCTCTTTCACCGCCTTGGGAGGTGTATTGCTAGGTAATGCGTTTTGTGGCTCCCGGCTCGAGCCAGTTGCAGCGGATGAGATAGCAGGCAGGGCGTTACGCTGTACGTTGGCCCGTAGTGTGCCTTCACAGACCGAAGCAAGGTCAGTGAGCAACACGTGTGCACCGCAGGCTGCTGCGCACAGCCCTGCTAGGCCTGTGCCCGAGCCCAGGTCCAGCACCCGGTGGCCGGTAAGCAGACGTCTCAAGTCGCATGAGGGCGGGTGCCGTTGGAGGGGGAAATCAGAAGGAATAGCTTGGTCTATGGAGCGTTTATGCGGCTCCCTGGCAAGCAGACCATTCGGCTCAGGGCGCAGCAGCCGCAGCACGAGCCAGTTTGCCTCCCAGAGGAGGAAGCCCGTGGAGCCGGCAATAGTATAGTCGGAGTCAAAGAAGTACGGGTCCTGTGGCATGGACGGAATGGCAGGATGTGACAGCTGTACAGGGGAAAAACTTGACGAGCAAATACTGTTAGCATAACGTACATTTTGGGGCTATTCCGCATGGCGTTTGCGGATGCATGTGTGATTGTAAATAACTTCAAGGCCATAACGGACGTGGTTTTTATAATTGTCTCAGTGAACGTCGCTACGACACAGCGGCGGGGAACCCAAAGGGTACACCAATCTTAACGACCCGACGCGGAGACAAGCCGCTTGCCTGTGCATCAAAATGGTCCAGGTTTCTCTTCGCAATTGTTATCGTAAAACCATTGACGACCACCGAAACAAAAATCTGCGGCCCACTGACGGTAATCGTCGGCTGCCAGGCTTCATCGTCATCAGCAATTGAATCAGGCATTGCGCTGTGGCTCATAAAACGTGTGAGGTTTTACTGCGACATCGAAAGGTTACATCAATACCATAGCTTGTAGCTGTGTATCCGTTAGCGAACGGCTGCACGGCACCCGGACGCAACTGCGATGGAGACGGTTTCGCCTGTGCCTCTAAACCTGTGTTTAGTGCGGTTGTGTTTGGTGGATAATTACAAGAAGATATGTTGCAAAGAGGAAGATGTTGCCAAAAGTCTGCACGCTAAACCTGCCTTTGCATGGATAATCAGGAGAGCTGGCAAAACATGATCTGAGCCTAACCTTTTTGCAGTAGGATGTATTTCGCTTATGGATGGCCCAGAGTGGCCAATACAGGCCTCCCGCCGGATGACACGTATATTTACCTTAGGGCAACTGAAAAGTACCTGTTCGCAGTCTCACGAACTCGTGTTCAGCTCTGGACCGGGGGTCTTTACCGGATCAAGCTCAGCGAATGTGTGAGAACCGATGAAGACGTCAAGCAGGAGGGGATGCACATAGCCGCGCTGTGGTCCCCAGCAAAGGCAATCCTGGCAATCCTGGTATGAATTGATGATATACAATGATCCTCGACACTTAGTTTCCTGTAATTGCTGATGAGACTGTTCTTACTTTTATGGAGCCCTGTTCCTTATTGCCCACGTCTTGTTCAAAGGGAGTTTTGGGGATTGAGTACCTGCAATTCAATTGCTCACTATGCAGACGTCCGAGAATTACCTGCACCTATACGCGATCCATGTATGGAAAGACAACCTGTTGCACTCGTCCTGCAATGTTGCGCTTAAAGATATCCAAAGGGCAGATATCTACCTAAAAAGCAGCATTCGTGTGGATAGCGAGACACGGGCGCTATCCATCACAGGCGATACCCGGCTTCTGCTGGTTGGGTTCGCAGATGGGACGGTGGCGTCGCTAACGTGGAGCGGGAAGGTGATCTATGGGGGTCCTGTCTAAACGCCTGAATCGTCAGTTGCGACGACCGGATTGCAGGGTTTGCGTGTTGGGACGGCCGAGGAGGGCGAGGTAGCCAAATACCGCATACCTGTGTTGTTTGCATGCGTGTATGCATGTATGATGAATCCCCGTAACATGCGTATTAGAATATTTCTACCCGGGCACATGGGCATGCTGCACCTACCGCACATGTAAAAGGCATCCACAGCATAGGGCTTAGCTGTCAGGGAGTCGGGCTGGTCCAATGCTCCTTCCCGGGGCAAAAGTTATTCATCCTGCCTATGGCACTGTGAATTGCTCACGGGAACGCAGATGAGGGAGGTGGCCTACCCCCTTGATGACGCAACGGAACTGGGCTTCACGGAGGACGAAGGCGGACGGGTTAGCAGCACCTCCTCAGTTGCAGCAGTGCTCGACCCACATCAGGGCAGAGCAGCGGCAGCAGTAGGACGTACTTCCGGGGGCGGAGCTGGCGGCGGCGGCGACAGCGCATTTGCGGCTTCGGCAACAGCAGCTGTCAGCGGCAACGGGCAGGGATATGCCCTTGGACCCGCAGCTGCCGCGGCGCCCTCGCTAATCTCCCGGGCAATTGTACAAATGAGTTATTGCGAGCACAGCAAGCAGGTGGTCATGGTGCTGGCAGATGGCGCCTGCGCAGTTTGCAGCACATCGAACGGAGGGTTGAGCCCACTGCCGGAAATGTGCTTCGGCCGCTGGCTGTGTGGGCCACAGCAGCAGGCGGTGTGCGCCCAGGTCGGCGCGCGAGCGCAGCTTATAGCCGTGGGCCGGGAGAATGGCGACGTGGATTTGTTCAGGTGGGGCAGCCGCAGCATGTGAGACGGCGAGGTCATCATGAGGCGTTTGGTGCAATTTAGACAGGTCGGGGATGTGACGCTGGAAATTTCAAAACTCCGGTGGATATAAGCTGGCGCCTCTACAGCAGCAACTTGAACTGGGTTGCATAGCAGCGGGCTCAGTCAAGGTTCGACACGGCGGACGGTCGTTACCTTGTTGACCGTTGCCGGCCTTGTGGCTTTGTTTGTGAAACTGAAGGAGGGGTGGAGGGATGTAGTGTTAAGACAAGTATCACACGTCCAGCCAGGACCCAGATGCGCAGGACCGGTGGGCTGCCTCAAGAAAATGGCTTGGGCCTTTAGAGCAATGACCTCGGCTGGTCCATTTTGTTTGTTATGACAACATGCCAGCATTAGTGAGGGAGGAGCAATCCGGACGGGGGAGAGGTTGCTCGTATGTGCTCGTGCATGCCGCCTTTCCGTGTCCGGCGCCTGCAATGCAGCCGGCCAGCCTCCCTTCCCGCCTGACCAGCCAAAACGCTCTTTGCGCTTTGTACCAGGACAAACGTCCCGCGCGTGTTCAATGCGGATGGAGGGCTCGGGTCGTTGGGGGAGTTCCCGGAGGACCGCTGCCCAGGACGTGCACGATACGCACGATAGCTACAACCCTGCTACACCACCTGTACCTGACCGCCACCAATACCGCCAGCACCTGAAATACGTATCTCGTACCTCCCTAGCAGGCTAGATCGGGCCACCATTGGGTCGGAAGCAGGCGCTGTGGTGCCCGGGGGCCCAGCCCCGGGCGGCATCTGGGAGGCCCCGGTGCGCACCCTGTCTCTGGACAGCTGGGGACATAAACCGCAGCAGATGGGCCCGGTGGCGCAGGTACGGTGCGGTGGTGACAGTCGCGGTGGTGGGCTCAGGCTGGGAAAGAGTCCTCGAGCATTTGGGTTATGCATGGCTTAGGAGCAGGAATCCTCTTCCGGATTGATTAGAATCCAGGGTGATTTGGTAGAACGCGTCAGCGTAAGAATGGGATTGTGGATCTCAACCTAGGCGCCGACTCAAACGACGGCAGTCATGTAAACCCTTTCCTTACATCCATTATCTCATTTCGGCTGCGAACAAGGTGTACAATCGTGGCACGCCTGTCGCGCACCTTTATGAGCCCCTCGTTTTGGATATTCGCCCTGCCAATTAGTCTGCGGTATGCTCTGTGGAAACATTATTGTCCTGCGCCCGGGGCCCTGGCCTCCTCCAACAGTTGGAGTGGTCTCCGGACGCCCGTGCCCTGGCTGTGGGCTACGCGGGACAGGGCGTGGTAGTGTGGTCTCCATCCGGCTGCCGCCTCATGTGCAGCCTACGCCAGCCGCCGCCTGGGCTGTCCTCCCTGCCCTCCGGCGCCTCCCGTGGCATGATGAGCCACCAAGCCAGCATGGCCAGCCGAGGGCTTACATGCAGCAATCATCAAGCCTCCTCGAACCTCAACAGCAGCCTACTGCCTCAGGTCCCACTGGATGGCCCCGTTAGCGCCTTGTGCTGGGGCCCAAGGGGCTACCAGCTAGAGGTGGCGGAAGTGGGCGGCGGCGCGGCCATTGCGGGCGCGGGTGGCGGGCTGGCGGAGGTGACGTTTGCGCACAGCTTGCCTAACAACCACCGTGTGGCGCGTGGAGGGATGGGGTCCAGCTTGGCGGATGAGGAGGTGCACGTGCTCCTGGTGAGGGGGCCCCGCTGGTGCTGTTATGGTAGTGAGGAGGAGAGCGCTTTTGCGGGGATGAGAAGGGAAGAGAGTGTAAATGAGTAAAGATAAGGGCGAGGGGGCTGGCAGGGCAGCTGGCGGTTGCGGCATCAGCACGTGGGTAGCGTCCACGGTGCCTCTGGGGGTTGGGATCTGGGCGTGGAGTCGGTGCCAAGGAGCCCTTGTCCTTCAGCTAGCAATTATAATAGTGGTGATAACAGCACAGGAAAGCTGGAAACGATGCGGGCTGCGGCTGGGAGACCTTGCTTTAGCAGAAACGTGGCTCCTCTCAAAGAAGAGGAAGGGCGTAATTGGCGGTCAAATGGATTGCGAGCGGCACCGAAAGCTCCCGCCGGGGTGTCGCAATGCAGGACGGCAGAGAGTTGCAGAGGTGACCTGTTAGGTGCTGTACATCCTAAGGCGCAACTGCCGCAATGGCGGGCATGTATCCTACATCCCGTTGCGGTGACAGCGCCCGCGTGTCCTTGCATGCGGACGTACCTTGCATGGGTTGAGCACTCGCAAGGCCCCGTCACCCGTCCTGCACGTTATCCGCTATCCATCCCAGTGCGCGACGGAAAGGTTGTAGGCCGACGATGATGTCGAGCCCGCTATCAAAGCACCCGCTTGTATATATTCCAAAGGGACTAAGTTGTCGTGATCGTATATGTCCTCCGTTATGGTCCGTGTTGTCGCCAGGCCCACGACCGGCTGCTGCTGATCCGGGAAGCGGGGGAGGTGGCCATGGGGTGGATGCCCTGGGCATCAGGGGACGTGACGGAGCCCGCTGTGAGCCAGGTAAGTAGGGGGAGCAGTGCTGCCGGGCAAAGCTGCACACGTTATTGACGCATGCAACGGCTCCTGTTTATATGGGCTTTCCAAATTATGTTAGCCAACACCGCGTAGGTTAGCGGGGGTTGCGTGTCCGGCTGAGAAGAGCCTTGCCAGTGCACTGCTTCTCCCCATTGATGTGCTTGAGAGAACGTCGCCCTTTTGCTATCTGCTGTACTGGCTGACTTTCACTTGGCCACGGGTCCGAATTGTTATTTGTCCGTTTTTGCTTTGCCCGTTGTCTTGTAGGTGCCGGACCTAGTTGTCTCCCACGTCCAAGTCCCGCACAGCTACGTGGTCGCGAACTGGCCTATGCAGCGCTCGGCCATCAGCGCCAGCGGCACTGACATTGCTGTGGCGGGCCGCAACGGGCTGGCAGTGTATAACCGGCCCACGGAAAGGTGCGGCTGCTGCCAACCGGCCGAATGGGGATGAGGCAGGTGGAAAGGGGCGCTTTTGTTACCTAGTAGCAAGGCCACAGGCCTGCTATTTGCGCCCTGATAGTACAATCTAATGCCGAGTGGGTTGTCGAGTTTGTAAGGAAAGATGGAGTCAGAGTCGCACTGCAGCCCTTCAGGCGGTGCTTCCTTTGGGTCCGCATGGACATGCCTGATCCGCTATCGTGTTCCCGCGTTTTGCAGATGGCGTTTGTTTGGGGACATTAGTCAGGAGCGACAGGTTAGCTGTCGGGAGGTGGGCTGGCTCAGCTCGGGCGTGCTGGTGGCCTGCTCGGGGCCGGATCCCCACGCGCCTCCACAGCCGTCATCCTCTGGAATCGGGGGCCTGGTGGTGGGGCCCGGAGGGGCAGGAGGGTCGGCCGGCGTGACGAGCAACGAGCTCCTCCTGCTTCCTAGGTACCATCTGGACCTAACGTCGCTGCTGGCCAGGTGTGCGGTGGGGGCCCCACAAGGGACGGGGACACAGGAGCCGCGGGGTTTACGACTACAGGGGCCCGTAGTGCTGTAAGGTGCGAAAAGCGAAGCCAGGCAAGCACTCTCAATGTTTTTCCAGCATGGCCGCCCTCGCGCAGATGACCGTCAGTCCGGTATTAACGCTCACGTTGTTTCCATCACTACCGCCATCGGCACCGCCATCGGTCTTCTTATAAGGCTTGTGAACCATTCGGAAACGCAGGGCTCCAAAAGGCCTAGAGCTGGACCTAAACCTGGCTGCACTCCTGCGCATTGTAAACGGAGCTTTCCGTCCTCCCGTCCGCGGCAGGTACCCCCTGCAACAGCCTCCCCTTGCCATGGACTGTCTCGGATCCCACATCCTACTGGCTTCGGAGCCTCTGGAGATCACCCTACTAGAAGTCACCGTACATGGGGAGCTGTCGCCCACGGGCACACCCCGTGCCACTATCGCATCGCTGCGGGAAATCTCCATGTTTGATGTGGGGCGACACCTATCGGATGTGGCACTGGTGCCGCTGTCGCCAGGCGCCGTAGCGGCTGCGGGGACGCCAGCCGCCGCCGCCGCGCCACGGCAATGCGTGTTGCTACGCTGGGGCGGCATGCTGAGTGTACTGGACCTTGAGAAGGGTTCTGAGCTGGCACTGGCGACGGAGGTCGAGGCGTTTTGGCTCAGTGATGCCATTACATGCCAGACGGGGCCGTTTGCGGGCGGCTTGGGCACACCTCCGTGGGCATGGGACGCTGGCTGGTCGCCGACGCAATTACCGGGGCCCAGCACTGCCTCTGCCGCCGACGCAGCTCCGGAAGGGGCGTCAGGGCCCACATGCAGCAGCGGCACCAGAACAGCAGAGCCGGAGAGCAGTGGTCTGGATGGTGGCCGAAGCGATAACCTGGTGGAAGCAGGGTCCGGTGTGGCTGCGGCTACGGCCGACGGGGATGTCTCTCAGTCGGCGCCACTTCATCCAGGGTGGCTGGGCAGCTCCGCGGCGGCGTCCCACTCGGCGGCGACGCTGGACGTGGAAATGCCATGGTGGCTTTTCGGGCCTGCTGGAATGCAACTGTGCTTTCCTTCGTCGTTGGGGACGGCGGCGCCGCTCAGCATGGCTTGCAAGGAGGGGCACGACATGGAGCTTGAGTTTGACCAGGTGTGGAAAAAGAGAATGGGTTTGGTGTGCGTGGCGCCCCCTTAGCTATGTGTGCGCCAACACCATATCTGGGGCAGGCTACGGCGCGGGTGACAAGGAAGAGTAGGAGCGCGGCGCGCACACACTCGTTTCTTTTCGCGCCGTTGGTAGCAATTCCCCCAACGGATCCCTACAACACACTACACTACAACACAATCCTTGTTGCGGTATAGTCCGCTATTCTATGCGTATTGGCGTTGACAGATGTTTGCTTTCTTCACGCTGTGAGCACATAGCTGACTGACCTCTGGGTGATCCGATTGGTCATTTGCTGATGAAAGCTCGCGGGTTTCCTGTCACCTCTTACTTCATTGCACGCTGCCGCATGTCGTGGCTTCCTGCAGGAAGTGTACCCCGTGGGCATCTCGCTGGCTGATGACGCCATTGTTGGCGTCACGCAGCGCATCACTCGCGGCACCGGCGAGCCCATAGTGGCCCCCAACGGCGTGCTGATGGCATCTGCCGCGCAGTTACCATGCTTCCACCCCATCCCGGAGTCGCAGCCCGTGCTGCCGTGCCTGCTTCGAAGGTACGTACCCCCACGTATGCGTCATAAGGGACATACATACATACGGGCGCAAGGAGATAAGGGGTCCCATTGGGTTGCGTGGCTTCGGCTGTGTTCCTGCGAATTGAGCAATGGCACGACAGTGGTGGGCGTGGACATGGAGGATGCGGTACGTGGATGTGTGTTTATGATGGAAATGGGTTCAGGCGATTAGGACCAAGAGTTGCGGATTCAGGCCTGGCTAGCACACGTGTCTGGACCTCGGAGCCACAGCATGGCAGCACCCGCGGTAGCAGTCTCTGCAGCGGCAACCCGGTGGGGCCGTCTTCGGGGTACCGGGGGACACCGGTGTCCTCTGGGGTAAGCAATCCGTTCCAGAACTTGCGCGGGACAGAGGTAACCAAGAAGCGGAGGAGAAGGAAACCGCCGTGCAAATCGTGCGCATGTCGGGTGTTTTTTTAGCTGTTGGGAAAGAGAGGTGGACAGCTGCGCGCGTATCTCTGAAGCGGGTGAAGGCCGCTCGGGATGCGGGAGCTATATTGTTGGGGTTCTAGATTGTTGCGTTTCCATGCAACAGGCGGCATGCGACGCTCCATAATGGCCGTACGACCCATCCTCTTGCAGGTTGTTGCAGCGCGGCGCATTCCAGGAGGCGGTGTCCCTCACCCGTCGACACGCGCGTGGACCTCACTTTGCTCGCTCTCTGGAGTGGCTGCTGTTCACGGCGTTGGAAATTGACACTAACTCATCCTCGGTGTCGCGCCCCGGGGCATCCACCGCCTCCAAGCGCGGGGGCCCCAACGCGACAGCCTCATCAGACACAGGGGAGGTGCCACCGTCTACGAAGCTGCCACATCAAGCGCAGCCGCAGCAGCGGGTGGGTGTGAATTTCCAACTGCACCTCGGAAATCGGCTGGTGTTAAGAGATGCATCGCTGGGGCTCGTGTGTGCCGCAAAGGGTGCAGGGCGCAGTAGCGGCTCGAGCTAGCAAGTTCTGAGGTTCTCCAAGCCGCAGCACTACCTAGCGTGCATATTTCTTTGGTAAAATGCCCATATATGTATTTATGAAGTCGTCCACTGGGAACGGCCCTTCACTGGTAGATCCGAAATGCGAAACCCTCTGCTCAACGCAGTCCCCTCCCAGTGCACCGTTCTCAAGAAAGGCTGAGGTAGCAGCGGGTGCCTTGATACGGCACATTCACCTCCTCCATAAAGATGTGCTCCTTGCACGCACCCGCACTCCTGCACCGCTCCCCGCCGTCCTCGGATTTCCCTTTGCTTCTAATGCAGTCGCTCCTGGCGGCCGCAGCCGACCTGGTGCGCCACTTCCCCAACCTGTTTGCGGAGGTGGTGGTTAGCGTGGCCCGCAAGACGGATGCGGCGCTATGGCCGCCACTGTTCGACGCTGTGGGCAGCCCCAGTAAGCTACTTGATGGGTTGGTGGAGGCGGGCGAGCTGGCCAGCGCAGCCTGCTTCCTGCTTATCATAGACCGGTAGGTCCAATGGCTACAGGGGGGACAGGCGGTCGCCACACTCACGCCTCTCCTGCTGGGCTTTGCTTCACACGACTCGCACGCACTGCATGGATACACTCCACCGGGGACGCAGCGTGACCGCGGGCCAGCAGTACGTGAAAGTCATGCTCTTGGTCCTCATTCCGCACGTCTGGCCGTGTCTTTCCGGTTAATCGGGTTTGCTGCTTGAGCAAGTTTGTCGGGGCCCTTGTCCCTGCAAGGTCGCCAAGGGTGTTCATATTTTGTAACATCCGTAACGTGCAAGCCGCTCAGTTGTATATTTTTGCCATTTGCCCCGTGTGCACCTGCGCGATTGCTCATGACTTTGCAGGCTAGAGGGCGCCTCTGCGGCCCAGGAGCAGGCGCTGCGGCTCATGCTCAGCTCCCTTCTGCGGGGGCAGTACCCGCTTTGCTGCGAGCTGCTGCGGTTTGTTGTGCCTCCGTCGGAGTCGGACGCAGACAACGGGCGCCTGCTGCCAACAGGTGAGCCCGGCTGGTTCAGCGCCAGTTGCTGCGCCGCGGCGCTTAGGTGTTGGATGCCCTGACCATAGGATGAGTAGTTGGGAGACCCATTGGTGGTCCGTTCCAGATATTGTTTATTTGGCACGTGGCACCGGCCGCTGTCGCAGGTGAAGAGGGGAGTGTGGGAATATGGCCGTGAGGTCGGAAAAAGCGGGTTAGTGAAATGCGTGTTCAGCGCATTGAAGGTTGAATAGGCTTTCACCATATAACGCCTTCAAACGGCACTCAATGACTATGTTTTTGAAAACGTCGCTGCCGCTTTACAGAGTCAACGGAGGGCGCTGGCGCTACTTCCAGCCCCTCTAAGACGCCGGTTGCCTCGCAGCAGCAAGAACAGTCTCCAGCAGCCGACGAGCAGTCCTCTGATAAACCGTCCACCTCGGCACCAGGGGACAGTGGGTCGAGCGGTGGGGCTGGTGGTGGGGCCGGCCGAACGTGGCTGGGCTGGTTGCTGGGTTACAGTGCAGACCCGGAGCCCTCCACCAGTGAGCCTCAGCAAACTGATGACCAGAAGCAACGAGGTGAACAACAAGAATCACACAACTCTGCGAGCGCCGATGCCACGAAGCAGCAGCGGCAGCAGCATGCGGAATCTCTTGCGGGGTCGCCCGATCCGGAGGACGGATCTTTGGATGCATCACTAGCAGACGCAGCTCGAGCGCAACAAGCCGCCGGCGGTAGCCGGGTGGCGCTGCCGCCTAGTAGCACAACGGGCCCTAGCAGCTTTGCTTCTCCTAGCAATCCTGCGCTCGCACAGGTGCTGTTGGGAGCCGTGTCTGGTGCTTCGGGGGCCGAGGGGAGCCTGGACAATGCCAGGTCTGCCTGCCGGCTCGTGGCGGAGCATGCATGGCTCCTGCTGGAGTCTGGTCACTTAGCGGCGCTGGGGCAACTGGTCCAGGCGAGTAGCTTTCTCCCAGGAGGTCTGGCTGGGCTTATGAAGCAGCATCGCAATTTGCCGTACGGGACGCACATCTGTGCCGAGTGCACGGCGGTGGAGCTGCTGCGTTGCCTGACTCGTGCTGTTTCGGAGCTGCCAGTGTGGCGTAGCGAGGCGGTGGAGAAGTGTGCTGTGGAGATTGAGGGGCTATGTCGGGAGGTGGGCGCAGTGGCGTGGGCAGTGGCCATGGCAGTGGCGTTGGTTGACGCGGCCACAGTGACAGCGTTTAAGGAGGAGCAGCCTGTGGTGTGGGCGGAATTTGTGCAGCTGCTGCACGCAGATAGGTCTCTATCGTACCTGTGGGAGATTGTGGCGGTGCTGACAGATGGTGTGGATAGGGCTGCTAGGGTTCAGGAGCAGGTGCGGGCGAGGCAAGGGGGGGAAGTGGCGACGGGGGTTACCACGGGGCTGGGTATGGCGGCGGCGGCGGCCGCCGCGGCCAGCCCGTTCACCTTATCCGGGATGTTCGCAGCAAGCGAGGGCCATGTAGAGCTTCGGCCAATGTCAGTTGCGTGCACTGACAACGAGTTTGAGGAGTCCTCGCAGCATAGCACGCCAACGAGAGTGATACCTGGACCTAGCGCTAGTGAAGTGAGCATCGCTCGTGGGTAAAGCCGTTGTGGTGCGGTTGATTATGACCCGTGGAACCTGTAGTTGGTTTCGGGGCCTGACATAAACGAACGGTGTAAGAGGTGCGCAGGTTGAAGGATTTTATCAGCTTTACTTCGCTATTTGCAGTTTTAGTAGAAATCACTTGCATGGTCGGTTCACGGCACAGGACAATTCTTTCGGATTCCCATAATTATGCTTCCGCATTTTGTAAGCCAAGTTGATGGACCCACTTCAAAGGCATCCACGCATACATAGACAGGGAACTACACAACAGTCTGTATTCCTGCAGTACCTAGCCTCTTGCTAACGTGGCAACGTGGTCCCACGCTTGCAAGCACCTCAAAAGCATGATAAAAATTGCCATGGGAAATTGCCGCAACGAATAACCCCTTTGGTCTGGAGTAGCCCTTTATGGCCCAGCCAGCGAACGCTGCAGGGAGCGAGCTCAAGGCGAAGCCCAGGGCCTCCTCGCGTGTTTCCAATGCACTGAAGGCAAGGAAAATAAATGAGAGATCGTTTACGTTGTTCGTCAGTTTGGCATAGTGGGGTTGTCACGCTAGGCGTTTCTGCTTAACGCACCCCCCGACGTGGGTGCAACAACCTGCAGACGGGAGTGGTGTATGGAGGCAGTGCTGTCCTGACAGCTGTCAATAATATTACACCGCATATTGCGGGTGCTGTGGATATCTTGGTTATTGAGCAACCAGATGGAACCCGGAAGGCAACTCCTTTCTATGGTGAGTTGAACTTGTGCGCGACCATACATTTATACGTTGCCATCAATACCATTCTCATGATGGATCGCAGTCCGTTTTGGCAAGTACACTGCACTTCGCACACGCGAACGCAATGTCAAGCTCTACATCAACGGTGAGTCATGCCGTATTTGCCTTGTCGTTACATGACGATTGCTGCCGCAAGTTAAGTTTGTGATTCTCACGCAGACGAGCTGGCTCCGTTTGGCATGCACATTGGCATGTACGGGCAGGCTTACTTTGCCACTGAAGCAGTTGAGGTCAGAGAAGGTATGCAGCTCACGGCATTGAGCAACGATAGGGTGTGTGCGGTGCTGGGCCGGGATGGCACGTGTCTGGACGCGGAATTGGGTTTTTAAGGCAATAGAGCGTTTCCAGTCACTCGGCTGCTGCCTGCGCGTTCCGGGGCCACGGCATAACATTGTCATAGGTTTCCTCAGCAATCCATCAAAGTGATGTCAGGGAATGTGGCAGGGAAGGAAGTTCAGAGGTATCCAGTTCCTGTCGTTGTCCCCGAGGGTTATATCGCCCAGTCCGCGCCGCACACCAAGCAACCCAAAGCCACTTCCGTTTAGCCTGCCTTTCATGTTCATGAGTCAGGAATTCTTGACACATGCAGGCCACGCCGCATCCGGTGCTCTCTAGCAGCCGTCTAGCTACGGATGGTAAAGCTGCCGTAGTAGATCTCTCTCCCCCAGGCTTCATTCCGTTTCCTTCCCTTGCTCCCGCTGAGTGGTTGCTCATACCTGCTTACTCCTTTGCCATTTTGTCTCATGACCATGGTTAGGCTCACCCAGTCTTGCGGTTCACGCGCCGTTGTAGGCGGGGACGAGGATGAGCAGGAAGCTCTGCTGGCGGGTATGATGTCGCCGCCTAGCGGATACTCAAGCGGCGCGGAGGAGCCATCCCCGCAGCAGGACGGCGGCGGAGAGGCAGCCGCCACGTTGTCCGCTGTCCGTCAGCGGATTGATGGAATGAAGGAGGCTCGCAGGGGTTTAGGCAAGAACGCCGGGGCGGGTGAGTTAGGCTGGGGCTTGTAAAGGCAACAATAGAGGCTGGGAGTTGAGTTCCAGCAGCAAATGTCGTGCTCGATTCGTGTGTGACAAGGCTGTACCTTCTAACCAATGTCTCGTTCCGCACACCTGCAAAGCTAAGCTTAGTTCGCTTCCTTCAATGGGCGGTTGTGCTGATTACATGACGGAGCAGGGCGGGGACCCCGCGTGCCGCTTTCCGCTCTTGGGGTTGGAGCTGGAGTTGGTCCGTCTGGGTCACCGCCTATTGCAGCTGAGTCCACGGTTTCTCCCGTAGCGCCAGCTCAAACTTTGGACAAGCGGTCTGCAACATCGCCAGGTGTCCAGGTGTGCTTTGGAGCGGCATCACAGCCGATGATATGATGGCCATGGTTTTGCGATAATGGGGTTGCGTTACTTCCGATGGGTTGGTTGATTCTGTCTGACTGGCCTGTGGGCTGGAAACAAATCACGAGATATACTTCCTTTTTAACACGGCACCTCTATGCAACTGCTTACCACAACGCAACAGCCCCTAAATTAAGGACATTTATCTGCGAATCGTGGCTTACATCTGTGCTTCGCTCCCAATCCTGCGCGCCTCCATGGTCCTGCGACCTCCAAAATACCCCCTTGGCCGATGCAGCAACGGCAGGACCAGCAGCAACAGCAGCAGGACCAGCAACAGCAGCAGCAGCAGCAACACCATGAGTTGGCGACCATCCAGGTGCAGATGGAGCCCGCTCTGTCAATGGCGGACCGCAATGAGTCCTTCCTGTCAGCCCGGGAAACAATGGCCACGCCGCTTAGTGACGAGTTAGTCGCTTGCGCGATGAGCGAAGTCCCACCCATGACGCCGCCAGGGTCTCCGGGAATCCAGCCGCAGCTTCAGTTACGACCGCAACCACCACCACCACCCTCTGAACTCCATCAGCGCCCAGTTCTCCTGCATCCGGAAGGTCAAGTGGATGGGCACGGCCAAGGGCAAGGCCCATTGAGCATGGACAGCTTGGGAACAGGGAGCGAGGGCGGCAGCCCCTGCGGCTGGTCAGAGGACGAGGAGGCGGCGGCAGGGCAAGGGCCGTTGCCGGAGGACAAAATAGGTAGTCCGGCAGGCGCAGACTGCGCTCAGGCGCGGTGTGCGGCGTCCAAACCCCTCCCAAATCCGCAGCTGCCACAGGTGCAGCCGCAGCAGCAGGGGTTGACCAGCCATGCCCAAAACCACCTGCAGCACCTGCATGAGCAATGTCTTCATCCTGGCGTACAACAACCCCTGCACCAGCAGCTTGGCTTTCCGGAAAACATCCCTGCCGCTGGGGGCCCCGCAGCTACGGCCCTGGATTGCGCCGCGGCCGGTAGTAGCACAGCAATAACGGCACACTCGGCTGTTGGCTATACAGATATACCGCTGACTTCATCGCCTCCGGGAAATGTTGACCCGGGGTGTCCACCCCCCCTGGAGCTACCGCGGCCCCCTTCGGCGTCTCCCCATGCTACCCCTGGCGCCGCCGCAGCTGCGCTGGACGGCCCAGGAACCTGGGGCCCCAGTTGCGGCGCCACTATGCGGGCCTCCCTTGGAGCCGGGCCAGGTGTACTGGCCGTCGCCGCTGCCGCCACCACGTTAGAGGGCCATGGCTGTTCAGGTCCAGGTTCGGGCTCGGGCTCCGGCTCTGCTGTGAGCCTCCTGTCCACTAGCCTTCGCAGTGGTTCTGTTTCTGGAGGCTTTGGCGCACCTACCGGAGGGAGCCGGTCAAGCTTGGATTATCTAAGGGCGAAGGGTAATGGGGTGGCGACGGCTGCCATTTCGACGCCCCCGCTGGTGCTGTCGGCATCCGCGTTCGTGCAGCTGCCTGCGGCCGCTACCGGCGCAACCTCCGGCGGCGGCGCACTGCCGCTCGTGGGTTCGGCGGTCTGCGACCATCCTGTTGGGCCGATTGCAGCGGCAGCAGCAGGGATGGCAGCTAGGCCGTGGCCTTCAGCAGTGGAGCAGCCCGCCGAGGAGCGCAGTGTGACGCTGTCTTTAAGAATCGCGCACGACGGCGACGTGCAGGCGAGCTTGAGGGTATTGCCGGAGCCTGTGCAAGCACCGAATGGGACCGGATCTTCGGGCTCTCACCGTGGTGATGGCGGCGTTGGCGAGACCAGCGGCATGGAGGCGGCGGCGGGGGAGGCTCACGGTGCAAGCGATGCCGGCTACCTAGGAGACGCGGAGGGAAGCAGGGCGACGGCGATGGCAGCGCATGTACGGCAACATCACAGTGGCCATCATTATCATTTTGCGCATGGTCACGGGCATGGACACCTGAAGCATGACCCCGACGGGATCCTCCATTCCACATCTGCACCATTGCCATCAAGTGCCATTCATGCCGCCAGCGCCGCTGGAGCAGCGGTGGCGGCCGGCGGTGCCGTCGCCCGGGGTGCACCAACCGCCGGCATTGCACCCGTTGCCGCTGCATCTGCGTGCGGCGTCGGCATTGCGACCCCGGCGCACGGCATTGAGCTGTCGCTGTGTGGCGGTCATTTGAAACCGATGATGCCGTACGCAACGGCGAGCGCACTGTTTGATGAGCACCGCGTCTCGGAGGAGGCTTTCTTTTCCTGTATTCAGCAGATGTCCGGTATGCCCGAGCTGGCCATTCGGCTTAGCAACGGCGTCATCTTCCCCTGCCAACCCCTTTCGTACAGCCTCTTGGGACTCCTGGCATTCGGGACATGGCGTCTGCCCCCGGGGACAACCTACTGGGCACCTGAGGGTGCAGAGGCGGCGGGGGCGAGCGAGGGAGTGGCAACAGCAGCGGCGGCAGTTGCAGCCGCGGCCATGCTGGCCGCGGCTGTGGCGCAGGGTACTGGGCCCGGGGGGCCGGTTGTGCCAAAGAACGGCTGTGTCGATGGTGCTGGCACTACCTCCAGCGCCGCCACGACGCCCAAGAAGGGTCAGGGGGCGGCTGCGACTGGCAGCTGGCGGCTCTGGATGTTCGGTTCACGGCGCGATGGGGGGCGCACGTCGGCAACGGGCGGCGGCGGCGTCTCTTCGTTTATCAGTGGCCGATCGCCGCCGCTGACGAGCCCCATTGCGGAGCGGCAGAGCTCCGTTGAACACCGTGCCGCCGGTGTAAGTGCGGACACAGTACCTCCTCTCCCGGCGCCGCCTCCGCCACTGCCGGCAGCAGGGACGGCACAGCCTCCGCCGCTGCCCTCCAGCCAACCGTGTGCAGCGGAAGGGACGACCACTGTCGTTGCAACGGTGGCCGCCATCGCCACTGCCGACACCATGTCGGGCGGGTTTCTTCCGCTCGCAGGCAGCAGCACCGGCGGTGCAGGCGTTGCTGCTGCCGCTGTGACTACCCGCGAAAACGGTCCTAGCGCTAGTGGCAGCCGGAGGCAGGGCTACCATGTGGTCACCAAGAAGAGCCTCACACCCACGGTGGAGCAGCTGGCGGCGCTGCCGCTCAAGCATGGCCAGAACACCGTCATGTACAAGTAGGTCTACTGGTTTGCGCTGCGGGAAATTGCAATCGAGGACGTCCATTTAACGGCGCACCGTAACTTTGTTGGAGCCATCGTCTTATGTTTGAACTTTACGAAGGGTTTTCAACATCTGTGTCATGTTTTAGTGCATGTCCAACCTACTCCCAACCCCCGAACTCCGAACGCGTTTCCTCTTCTTTCTTTTCGCATTTTACTTAGCGGCTAGATAGGTATTTTTTTCTGCTACCTTCATGACTACATCACCGTGAAGACTCTTCCTTTGCAAGTCGCGACTGGTTAGTTACTTCTTTTCATACTTCTGCCTTATCAGTCTATCGTTGGCGTCAACTTCACTAATTCGTGGTTCGTCCTCCCTCGATCCCCTTCCTGATGCATTGTCCTTTTCTGATTGATTGGACTCGCGGCACTCAGGGTGGGAGCCAGCGAGCTGCGTGCGTACGTGTACTACTTGCCTTGGCGCACCCGCATTGTCATCTCGGACATTGACGGCACGATCACCAAGTCGGACGTGTTGGGCCACCTGCTGCCCGCCATGGGACTGGACTGGTCGCACCCGGGCATCGCGGAGCTGCTCACCAACATTCGGCAAAACAACTACCTGGTGGGGTAGGGTAACAGATAGAGGGCGGGGCAAGGGCTGACGATCTCTAGTTAATAGTGGAGTGGTGCAAGGACTAAGTGGCCAATCTAGGGAGCTACGAGGGGAAGGGCGACAACACGCGACATGGGGACACGACGCATGGGTCGTGTCAATTAGCCTCATCGCCTGGATCCGATTGGGAGGCTGGGACATTTTGCGTAAGGCGTAACGTGATGTCTTGCTTGCCGGGGGTCCCTGAGTGCCCGGGCCCTACAGCCAAGAGGCCGCCAGAGGAACCCAAGATGCAGCTCCGCTTACCCGGGAGCTGACCTGGCGCTGACCATCCCGAAAAGCCGCTCTTGCACAGGCTACAGCCGGGGGCAGCCCCTACTGATACCGCAATCCTAATGACGTACCGGTTCATGACTCCACCGTATTTACACCCGCCGCCCCCTGTCACCTGACCTCACCAGACCTCACCTGACCTCACCTGCCTTGTAGATCATGTACCTGAGCTCTCGCTCCATCAGCCAGGCCAACATCACCCGCGACTTTATCAACACGCTGGTCCAGGGGCAGCACCGCATGCCGCTGGGGCCCGTCATCATCTCGCCGCACGGTCTGCTTCCGTCGTTGTACAGGTAGGTACGGCTGGGTCTTCGGGAAGAGTTGCGGTGGTGTGGGGAACACGACTCGGGCGATCGGTGCGCGCGCTTGGGTGTGTACTTAGTCGCTATGCCGTGGGTTATAAAGACGTGCTTGAACCTTTCTATAAGGAGGCTTGTAAAGCGGCCTTGCCACGCGGGTAACGATGCCGCCTGGGGGTTGGGTCTAAATGGTGCGTAGTGAAGAGGGCGGATGCGGGGACGGACGTGTGCTGCTTTGTTCCAGGCCGCCCCGCCGTGTCGGGTGCTTCGCTCTCAGGGAGGGAGAAAAAGTAGTAGGAGGGGGAGGCGCCGTGTGTGAGTTGCCAGGCTGGGCGGGGTTGAACACGGAGCCCGGCCTAAGTAGTGGCTGCCGGGTGCCATTGGCAGTGGAGGGCGGGATAGCTCGCCATCCACTGCCAATGCTAAAGGACATCCTGCAACGAAAGGCATCCCCTCCTATATATCGGTCGGCCACCGTCCTAACTGCCGTTTGGGCCCTGGGCCCTCCTCTGCTGTTCCATTGCCCCCACCTCCCTGCCTGCCCCTCGTCCTCCACCTCCTCCGCCTCTTTCTTAACACCGGAAAAACTCAATAAGGATTGGCTTTTTGATGACCCGTCATAACATGCGCCGAGGTTCTGACAACCAGATGCCTCTATGCCACCCCACCACCACCTCCAGGGAGATGATTCTGCGGCGGCCGCACGAGTTCAAAATTGCGACACTGCAGGACATTCGGGCACTCTTCCCGTCGGACTGGAACCCGTTCTACGGTGGATTTGGAAACCGGGACACAGACGAGATCAGCTACCGCGAGGTGGGGCCGCAGCAGGTGGCGTTGGGCCATTTGTCGTTGGTGTGCAGTGGTGAATCGGTGATCTTGCCGAGGCGCGGAAGTAGCGTGTTTCTGGATGGAATGAAATCGTGATTGGGACAGGGCTCCCTGCGGCCTGCAGGAATGCAACACGAGCCGCGTCCGCTACCCGCTGGGCATTCCCTGCGAGGTCATTCCGTTGCCGAGGCTCCCGATTAGGTTTTCAGGGCCACTTCAAAACGTGACCATCTTTATAACAGTCCTGGGCGCTGTCACTGACAGAAACTGTCTGGCGCTGGTCCACTCTACCCTGGGCTCTTCTGCGCTATGCAGGTGGGGGTGCAGCCCTCACGTATCTTCATCATCAATCCACGGGGCGAGCTGCGCCAGCCGATCGACTCGTCACCCCGGGGGGAAGCCCCGGTAGTCTCTGCCGCAGCTACCCCTGCTGGTGCAGCAGCACTGGCCGATGCGTCCAAGGGGCAAGCCCAGGATGATGCCGAGCCAGGAATCAATGGCGACGGTGCAGAGCAGCCTGTCAACGCTGCAGCGGAGCTGTCACTGGTGGCGATGGTGGCATCCACCGCGCCGCGGGAGGTGTACAGCCGTAACAGCGTCTCCGCTAACCCCGTCGGCCGCCGCGCCAGTGGCGGTGTCTCCGCCACCACCACCACGGTGCAGTTGTCGACGCTGTCAGCCATCAACCAGTTGGTGCACGATATTTTCCCGCCACTTCGCGATGGTCATCCAATTACAGATGAAGCAGAGGAAGGGAGTGGCAGTCTTAGTGATGGGGGGCAGCGGGGTGAGGGCGAGTGTCCTGGTGGGCTTGTGGATGAGGCGGCACGTGCGAGCATGCATGAGGGCCGATGTGAGGCGCATGAGGACATGGAGCAAGGGAGCACAGGGGAAGAACCGGAGCTTAAGAGCCGTATTGGGGGTGGTAATTGGGCGGAGGACAACGGCAGGGGTGCCACTCCAGGTGCATTGGAAATGGGGCCATTTGAAAGTGCGGAAGGCGAGGATCAGATACGGGTGGAAGTAGCGGGTACACAACCTTGGAGTATCAGGAGCCAAAGGGGCAGCGGCACCGCTGGCGGCCCTGGAAGTAATGATCGAGGCAACGGCAGCGCCCTTGGCTGCGGGGACGGCAATGCCGACTGCACCGCCAGCCAGCACCTCCAGCGGGGAGCCATAAGCAGCTCTGAGGAAGCGGAGGAGGAAGGCCACGTGAGCGGGCGCAGCTCGGAAGACTCAGTACCACAAGCTTCAGCACCGCTAGTCGTCTCTGCACTGGTTGACACCCCGCAGAGCGCGCCATCATTCCGTAATAGCGTCAGCAAGGTAAACACTTTGGAGATGGATGCAGCTACCGTGGTGCCATGGGCCGCAGATCGTGGTCAGCGCCCGAGCCCGAGTTCGATCCTGAGCCCTCCGACAGGTGGCTCCTGTAGGCTGCTCCCCGTCCCCGACACGCCTGTAGGTGGTTTCGGAGCCACACAGACCTCGTTCAGCCCCAACACTGACACCACGGAAAGCCCCGCGGCGGAGGGAGAGGCTGGCAGGGGAACCAGCAAGTCCGTTGCTGCAGTGAGTTGTGTAGGGAAGCCAGCCGGTGCTGGCGGTGGCGGTTGTTCCGCGGGCAGCAGCACGGGAGCTGCAGTAGTGGATGAGGTGGTGGCGACGGCCGTAACGCTGCCTGCCTAAACCACATTGCCTGGCAGCCATGTGGGGGTTATATGTTCCCGAGGCCGCCGCTGTTGTGTCCGCGGCCGTGCAAAGGGTTATTAGAGAGACCCACACAGGAGAGACGTGGATGAGTGAGTAGAGCGCCTCTGTACAAAACATGTATATTGCACTTTGTTTGTTCCCTGTGATGTCCCAGGATTTTTCACAATTGTACGTTGTGCATCTCTTCCCCGCATCCTAGCCATCAAGACCTTTTGTCAGCACCAGCGCGCCCTCCCCGCCACGGTTTCACGTTATCGGCATCCTCGCCAGATGTGCACGCGTGGATAAGCTACGGGTTTTGTCCATCCTCTTCTCGCTCCTTTCCCGTCACTCTTCCTCGCCGGTTTTTCCAGTGTCCAACATGTAATCCTTTCGCTCCGATATATGGGATGGTAGTTGCCCTGTCCTGCGACGGCAGTAGATGGCAGCGGCGGCGGCAGTGTATCGGAATGGGAACGCAACGGAAGATGAGTCTGGTCTGGTCGGGGCTGTGAGGGACTTTTACAATAAATTCCAATGTGCTTGCACAGACAAGACGGGTGTGGCGGCAGGGAGGTGTGACGGCAGGTGCCACCGGTGCCATCCAACGGTGTAGTGGCTGCTGCCCTGTGCCACCACACAAGTATATGCCAGGGGGCCTGGGTCATGCCGCCATAGGTTGTGAGCTGAGCTCATAGGGAGCCTTATCGGGGCGTATAGAGGGGCAGGAAGGAGCAGGGAAGTCAGAGGTCTTTCAATTTTCGTTCCGGTAGGTGATGGCTGGTTGGGTCTGTGGATGAAGCAGCGGGGGCGGAGAGTAGTTGGGCAGGCGGCGTGTTAGCCATGCGCCCCGTGTCTAGGTCAGGGTCGTTGCGTTGCGTGAGCGGTTAAGCATAAATGTGACTATCCCATTCCCAGAGGAGGCTGCCAAATTTGGGTCGTTATAACCCAGCCATCCTAACCCTGTTTCGTTTGACCAGTCCGCCAGTTCCGCCTGCCAGCCCGTGAATCAAGGCTCTTGAGTGCGCAGAACCCCAGGAGTCGCGGGCATTTTGCCCTGCTTGCTGTTTTCTGTCCAAAAGGCCTTGGTCCTTTCGGGAATCAGGACGGAAGGAGCCATGAACGCCTGGTGCCACAGAGAGTCGGGCACTGGCGCCACGAGCTCTTCCGTCAAATGTCAGCTTGTCCCTCAAGTCTTCTGGGCCACATGGGGCTAAGGTGGCAGGTATATCGTGATTATCTTTTTGCTGGAATCTGTGCAAACCGTATTCGATAGCTGGATGGCGTTCTTTGTGCAGACACCGCTCACCTCGGGGTGAGATCTGCTGGTTATTGAGCGGTGGGGGGATATAAGGCCGAGCCTGCTTGGAGAGGAGAGTGTAGGGTCACAGGTAGCGTCGTCCTGTCCAAGATGATTGAGCAAGGGTTGAGTGCTGTGTTGTGGATTGTACCCACCTGATGTGCCTTGCTCATAACCTTACATGGCTCATTGGAGTGGGTGCAAAGCTTTTGGCGTGTAGTGCACTGCAGCGCAGAAGAGGGGTTCAAGAAAAATACGAGGTAAAACAGGGATGCGTTTCGATATGATGGCTGCTTGTTAGGCTACATGCCAGCCGCGTAGGCAGGCCATGCGCAGCGGGCACTTGGCCACTGCACAAGACGAGCAGGACAGTTTAACTCGGAAGAGTGCTCTTGGACCTTAGGCGGTGAAGCTGTCCAGGAAGTCCATCGTTCGTTGTTGTTTTGTTGTTGTTGGTTCCCTATCGCGCCGGTGTAGCAGTGGTACTGGCAATTCGTGCCGAAGTGTGTGGACGAGGCGTGGATTAGTAATGCTGTATTTCATCCTCCGTGTAGACGAGTGTTCCGGACGTGAATGCTTCCATTTCAGTCCGACCTGTTATCCCCCGCAGGGCCTGGCGAGTCCACTTGTTGTTTCGTGGATGGCTATCTTGAACCGCTGTCATGAGAAACGGTGGCACCTACTGATTTGGGCTCGCTGTTTGTTGGGAACAGCCAGGAAGAACATTGCCCGAATGCCATAATGAAGATTTCTACGGAGGATCCTTAGACCAACCCTTCTCGTACGCACGTACGGCATGCCGTACATTGCATTAGGCTTCATCAAGGGCCCCCGGGAAAAAAGGCGAATGCTTGACTTCCTCCTCTTCAAATCTTAAAGCCACGAAGTAGAGGGGTGCGACTAGGAAAGGCATAGGATTCTCACAAAATCGAGCCTGGTGGTCCCATACCCTGCCGTTTTTACTGTGCCCCACATCTAGGACATATACATGATGGCGAGGGTGACATGCTCCGTCGCAAAACCAGGTGGCATTGTTATTACAATCAGCGTCTGCAGGACCTGAAGCGAGAAGGCAACATGTGACATGATACTCAGCCGATTCGCAAATCCTCATCAAGAATGGGCATGCTGTTACATCCGCTTCCCGGGACGGTTGCCAGCTCCAGATAGTGCAGTAGGGCTCGAAAGGACGCAAAATACCTGCTGCCCAATGGGAGGCGGGCTGTGCCGCGCCTCTAGCTTCAGCCTTCACCTGAGGTCCAACAGCATTAAGCCCTGCCACAATTTGGACGTCTTCCAAACGTTGATATTATACTGGCTTACTGCCAGCCGTGTCCAATTTGACTAGCGTTTGGCAAGGTCCGACAAGCGGAATGCTCCAAGCTACCCGAAAGGAAACCGTTGTGCCCCCGTTCAATGCTGATTTGGAACCTCTCGCACTACTCTATCGGGTTTCTATAGTGAGCTCTATTCTTGCGCTTACTATTCATTTCAACTTTTACTAAACGCGGCCACCTGTCAAATGTTTAAAAAGCCAGATGTTCTGGAACCTGTTCCAATACTATCGATCGTGAGCGGTGGTGCCCCAAGTCCCTGGCCTCCTTGCACCCTGAAAATATAACCCGTTGAATCGACCCAATTATAAGAAACCAGCACGTCGGCCTGCTTTCTTCCAATTGCCTTCTCCTGCTAGTATGCTGTCCCATGGGTCACTCCATCCGCATGGAAGTACGCGGACTGGTAAAGCACATGTCAGAAAACTCACGCGTATGCTGATGCAGCCATGTTGATGCAGCCAACATGCTTGATGCAGCCAGCACATGATGCCTTGGATTTACAAGTTTATTTAAATATCTTCAATCACTCTTTTGAGGCGTTATAGTCTCAGGCGTACACAAGGATGATATGATGTTAAGCTTGCCGCCAAAGGCATGGATTTAGCACACAATTCGGTTTAGCTTGCGCGGGTCTTCGCTGTTAGGAGTAAACAGATATGTCCGAATCAGATACTGGACCGATAGATAGTCTGTTCAGTTTGCTTGCTGCGGCGCCAGCGTCATGGCTCGCAGAAGGCGAAGAGCGCGCGGCACAAGCGGAGGCTGCTGGTGCCTTGGCACCTGTGAACCAGGTCTTAGAGGATCTAACGCATCAGTTAAAGCAAGCCGTTACGGCAACACTTGTTGCCCCAAACGAACCTCCGGGTGCGGCAGGCAGCTTATCTCTATCCCAATTCGTGCGAACTTGTAGAAACACCCTACCAGGTCCTCACACCTTGCAATCAAGCCAGCAAAACTTGTGGATTTATATCATGCGCTCTCACAGTCTCATTTGCGGAACTCCCGGCAGGTGTAAGGAGTGGCGATGAACCATGCGGTAGCGAGGTTCACCGTGCTGATGGAGGATCTACACCAACACAAGGAATGTCCAGCGCATCGCATCTACCAGGCGTCCCGGAGGCACAGCCAGCGCCATCATTGCTCTTAAACAACGCCAACGATGCGGGCCGGCCACCGAGTCACCTAATAGGCGCGTGCAGCGTCGTAGCTGTCGTCCCCAGGTCGCTTGCAAAAGCGCGCCGCGAGGCCCTAACCAGCTTCGCTGCTGCTGCAGACAGCCAGCAGTCAGAGCCTATACTGCATCGCCAGACACTGGCGCAGCCGCCGGGGTTTGAAGAGTTCCAGCTATCCTGGTACGCGCAGGCGGCTGTGGTTTGCCAGCCGGAGCCTGCCACAGCGGCTGCCGCCTTTTCTGCTGCTGCCACCGCTGCTAGCGCCACGGAGCCTTCATCACACATAGCAGGAGGTTCTGGCGGAAAGCGTCGTGGCCGACGCAGTGCTGCTGTTGGGCGTAGCTGTGGGGATGGCGGCGGAGCCTCCAGCGGCGGCGGCGGTGATGGCGGTGGCGATGGGACATGTACTGCTCGCCTGTGCTACACCTACGAGGGTTCGCCATCAGGAATGTCTGAACCGGCGGAACGGGGTGTGAAGCGAGGTGAGGGTGGCGGGGACGCAGGGCGGCGCACCTCGCGACGCTGCAGCTGCAGTACTTTTTCCTTGGGGAGCCCGAGCAGCTTATCCACGGCCAGTATCAAGGGGAGCGGTGACGCAGCGCGTCTTTGCGCGACCCAGATGCCAGATGATCGCATGACCTAGATGGGCAATAAACGGCGGCCTGAAGGCTATTTTAGGTGGTTGTTTGACCGGCTCGTCAGGACCCTGACGGCATGTAGCGTCCTGCTGCTCTACTTGGACCCCGGAAGGAGTCCAGCCGCGCGCGAGACGCAAGGTCGTCCAACGAATCAGTTCTCTGTGCTCTGGTCTTGATATCTGACACGAACTTGCGGAGGGAGACCTTACCTTTCTGGCGCACATTGCCTTTTGAACCGTTCGTTCTGCAGTGCGTTTACCGTAGGCGGTTTTAGGCCTGGCGCGAGGTAATCTGCACCTGGAATTACATAACGTGCTTGCCGACGCTCCTTGCAATAGAGCCAAGTGGTCGGTCTAATAACCCTAATCAGCACTTCCGGATGGACCCCAGGGATCCGTGGGAGCCCATAGGGACCCCTAGCCAAGTCACTGGCCCCCTCAACTAGTTCAGCCCGCATGCGGTGGCTATATACGCCCTACGCAGTCTTGCATACCGGCCTCCAAAGCGTCAGAGGCAATGGCATCCGCTCATCTGCAACCATTGGGCGAGGGGCCGCACCAGGCTTTGAAGCCATACATCACCTCGCTGCAGCTTCAATGCCTCCGTGTCCTCCCGTGTACTGCCCTCCGCGCAGCCCCCTGGGATGAGTACGGCATCGAGCTGCTGGAGGTGACCTCGGCGGGAAACAGTGGCCAAGGTGGGGTGGGGCGGGGGCTCCAGGTTGGCGTGGGGTAGAGGTGTAGAGGGAGCACGGGGGTAGGCGGTGTAGAGGTCGGGGCATTGGGTGTAGTATCGCAAGATCGCCAGATCGCCAGATTGGAGGGCTTAACTATCGTGAATGCCATCCAGTTTGTCAAAATGGTGTCTGGTCGTGCAGGTAAATAAATTAATTACAATTTGACCTTCCAGCTAACGATTGCGTCTTGCCGCTACCTGTACCACTGCCGCCGCCGCTGCCGCGTGCTTCAGTTGCTTTGTTAGGCAGTACTTGGGCTCGCAGCTAATTAAATAAAATAAGGTTGCGTATCCCACGCATCTGTCCAAATGAATGAGTTTAGTTGCTTTGGCCGCTGCACCGCTTCCAGCAGGTGTCCTGCTGTACGGCCACACCAGCAGCCTCCACGTCGGTGTCCTTCCTCCCTGGAGACTGACCCACGTGGTACTGGGCCTGTTCCTGGATGCGCGGCCGCTACAAGGTCGGTACATGAGTTTTCACGGGGCTCACAGTGTTCCTTTCCATTTGACGGGCCATTCACGTTGCGATTGCTATTGCCGTTGCCATTACCATTACCGTTACCGTTGCTGGCTGTGAGGGACCACAAGCAGCCCTATCTAGATTCCCTGCCTGGGCCATTTTTAACGGCCGTGTGTGCGGTGTTTCAGTGGGCACAGGCCGCTGCAATTAAACACTGCAAAAATCTCTTTCGCCTAAAAGACGACGGAGCCACACGCCTCCGCTTTGCAAGTCTTGAGCATGTATCGGCCTGGGCCAGCAGGCAGCCTACGGCTGAGTCAGATGCAGTTTCAAGGGAAAAGAAGTAACAGGATTTCTTTTAGAGTTCGGCTTGGCGAGTATGCACCAACTTGGTCATTGAATGTTCCGCTGGGGAGAAGGAGCACGAGTTATTACATATCGCATGAACTCAATGGGCTTACCCAACCTACTACCCGAACCATGTTTCCAGCAGCAGCTACTACACCCCTCCGGGAAATAATGTCTTGTTTGGGCAGCAAGCAAGCGACAGAGGGTTATCGGCATGAGGAGCCGCAAAAAGCATAAAAGCGAAATATCGCTAGGGGTAGTACATCGTGATAAATATCTCCATCCACTTACCGGTACTTTTCTAAAGTCGTGATATAACAATTGGAGTCAAATAGACATATTTGTTCAGACCTGAGTTTGAATCTCTCGCATCTCTTGATGATGCGATTTCTGCTGAGCGGGAGGTGACAGGCCCCACGGCAGCTGGTTATCTTGTGGATGCTGCCACCACACAGGGACCCTGTGGTAGACTAAGGCCGAGGTCGCCCTCTACAGCTAGGGGGGGGGATAATCGTAGTATCTTGACCGCTCTAGAATGCACCGTCCGCCGCATTCAATTGTGGAAAGGATACTAGCCAGCAGTGCAATAATTGATGGCTGCCGCTGGTTCTTTAGTGGGAGCGAGAACCAGCGGCCAATATTCCATCGAAGTTGTGCTGAGCGCGATAGCTCTCCTGTCACCCGGCAGAACAAAACCATACATATACGTCACTTAGGTGTGAACCCCCTTACACGAAGTCCAAAGACTCCTAATGCGTATGCCGGATTGTTCATGCATGCATGCGTCCGTGCCATAGTGTTACATCATGACTTCAGAAATGTACTTATCGGCGGATCCTGTGATATGCCCAGAATACAACACATAGCAGTATTCGCCTGCTGTCTTTCTGTAGTAGCTGATACACAGTGCGGCACACATATGAGCTACAAATACGCGCTAAGCGCTCCACCAGTATCTCGAGAGGCCTTTCCAGCGGCCAGCTACTACATGTCCCGTCCCCTGCATGGTGCTTGTTTGGGTCCAGTAGCCTTTTATTATGCGCCGCCTAACCACCAAGCCCACTGTCGTTCATCCATCCACTCATGGCCGCGTCCGTCTGCTGCAGCGCTGCAGTCGCAGCTTGCCCTGGTGGGGGACTTCAGGCCGTTGCCCCGCCGCCTGGCCGAGCTGGGCCCCCCTGTTGAGATGCAGGTAGGGGTTCAGAGCGATCTTGGCGGGCGGGGTATGTAGAGGGTTTGGTCTGCTAACACAAAGACGAGAAACCCGGAAGGGGGGAAGGGGAGCCGCATGGTGGGCCGATGCAGCGCATGCAGAGGCTGGCTCGCTAGAGGGTGGACGGGAGGATAGAGAGGCTTGAAGTCGGAAAGTGGTGGGTGAGGGCGTTTAGACCTGCTATGTAACCAGCTTTTGAGCCTCTTCTCTGCAGCTGGGCAGCATATTGTCCTTCAACCGCGCGTCGTCACGTTGGCGTTATGTGAACTTAGAATGCCTTGGTTGGACAAATCGCTGTTTGTGTCCGTCTGTGTCCTGTTTCTGCAATTTTATGGACCCCTATCAGCTGGTGCAGGCAGCCCTGACGGGTGCACTGGCGAATGCCAAAGAGCAGCTGCACACCGCGATTATGACCCACGGGTCAGCTGCTGCTGCTTTCCATACCGGCAGCTTCCTCATGGGCCGCCTGGAGGTGCAGCTTACCGCCACTGTGCCGGTTCTTGTGGATTCGTTGTCATCCATTATCAAGTGGGTAGCTGACACGCATGTCATGATTTTGGATGCATGTGCATTTTTACGTAGGTTAGGCACTACTGGTAGAGCACGCACCAATGCCCCCGGGAGATCCCGGGATCGAGCCCTGTCAGGGTAGTGCCCCTAGTCGATGGACGGTAGTGACCTGGGATAAAGTTGACTTGCGAGCTGACCAGCCGCCATCGATCCGGCATGGCTGCCGGTGGTGGGTGCCGGTGGTGGTTGCAGAACCTGAACGATCCACTGAGAAGTTGACTGGGATGACTAGATGAGGGTGCCCCGAAATACCAGGGAAGGCAGGATCTGCCGGGCAGTGGCCGCAGGGTGAAGATATGCCCCCCTGTCCCACACATCATACATACTCGCATGAGCCCTTGCGGACCCATGGCGTTCCAAACAAGCAAACAAGAGCATAAAGCTTTGGAGAGTAAAGGTGTAACACATAAATATAGCATGATGTCTATCACCAACTTACCATCCACCCACCATACATACCACCTATGAACCAACAAGCCAATCACCCACCCACCCACCCACCAACTAACCAACCGGTTACATCCATGCACGCACATCGACACTTCTTACTCATGGCTCAGTCCTTTCCGATGAACGTGAATTTAAACGCACCGCTTGCAGGCGAGCCTGCAATCCCAATCTGGCATCGTACGCCTGCCGGTTGCTCGACTGCAAAGCGAGTGGCCTCTCGGATGCTCTGTATGGCAAGTTGTACGATAACATTACTCAGCATGTGACCGCGGGAGTGGAGGCTAAAGAAGCGGCGAAGATGCGGCGAAAGCGCACTCGCGGCCAGGGTGGAGGCCATGCCACCGCGGGGGCCCCAGCAGAGGATGTCGGCACTGGCGACGGCATCTGTGGTGACTGCGGGCGCCCGCCGTACGAGCTACTCCCTGAAGGCGGCGATATGCTCCTGCTGGAGGCAAGTGGCAACGGGCCTGAGGAAGACACGGCGGTGGGAGAGTGGACCAGCTACCGGGATGGGGATAAGGTGCTGCATGGCGGGTGGGACACGTACATGTCTGCCCAAGCAGGTGATGGAGTGGTGGCACCTGGGAAGGAGGAGGATACTCGGGCGAACTGGTGGGTTAGAGCGGGGCTGGAGGGGGGAACTGATTTGGCTCCCGGGGAAGGAGCAGCCATACTTGAGTGGACGACGGCACCGGAAGAGATATCTACAACAGCCGGTGACGGGAGTGCTGAGGTGCTTGAGTGCCACATGGATAGCCGCCATGAAGACTGCTCGTGCAGTACACATGATCGCGTGGGGTGGGAGGAGGAGCACGGCCGATTTAAAACACAGCCTGAGCCGTTGCGAGCAGTGATGCAGAAGCCTTGGCATGCGGTGGAGGCGATAGAGGTGCTGCTGCAGGTGCAGCCGCTGCACAAGGATGATCATGATGACTGGGCATTCTGAGGTTTACATGCACCGATGCACATACCTTTTGCAGTATCTTGGGCACATCATGGGATCTACGTCCGCCGATCGGTATTTTTCTGAAGCCGCGATGTAACAATTGGTGTCGTGCACATCTGACCTGGGTTAAGATCTCCGCTGTAGCGGTTCTGCGACCGCTGGTTATCCGCTAGTGAAATCTGCCACCTCACAGAAATCCTGAGATGACCTCAGGTTGGGGACGCCCACTACTGCTAAGGGGGCTCTTAGCTAGGGTTGTGCCTAAGTTGAGAAGGCATGCCCTTCTCAACTAAATTAATTAGATCTATTTAGATGACATTAGATTCTCAACTAAAGTGATGCCTGCTTCTAAGGATCTTCATCTTTTCGCCTGAAATACTGTAATAATGTTATTTAGGGCGAATATATGCTTAAATAAAGGATTATTTTGGAATGCGGGAGCTGCATAGCTGAGTAATTGCGTACACATGGTGTGGAACGCCCAGACCCGTGGGTCCCACGACACCTGGACATGCACAAAACTGCTACAGGCAGGCCCACACCTTCCATCCCTGCTTCTGGAAATCCAGGCATTCGTCCCCCCTCTCCCCCAGGATCAATAATATCTCCATCCTCCGGTAAGTCAGTCGCACGCTGCTCTATCTTGCATCGTCGCCAAGTAAGGGTAGTTGACATGTGTACATATAGTAGCCAAGCAAGCAAGCGGCTTGCAAGAGCTGATGCGATGCTACAAATCAGGGCCCGTTACCTCTCACATCACGCAATGTGATGATCTCATATCTTACAGCACATGTATGAGCTGCTCGATCGAAGGCCGTGCGGATTTAGCTCAGTTGGGAGAGTGCTAGACTGAAGATCTAGAGGTCGCTAATTCGATCCTAGCAATTCGCAGATTGTGCAAGTTTGCGGTCCATTGAACGGAAAGGAAAGCAGGTAACTAAGTTTGGCTTAACTCTTCTGCTCTGCCGATGTGTCGGACCAATCTGTGTTGCATATTTGCAACGGGCACAATGTAGCAGAAGCAGTAGTAAAACTCGGCTGTGAGCAACTGCATGCTGCTAAAACGCATTCTCTGATATTCCCCAACCCATCCATGCAACAGTATGAGCTCGCCAGGCCTAGGGGAATGTACATTAATAATCGTATCAAACAGCTGAAGAGGGAAGTCAAAGCGTCATCTTTGACTACTCGCCTGGCAGTCCCTGTACCTTCGCCAATGTTTTGAGGCATCCTCATCCTTGTCAGCCATGCCAACGTTCTTGCTGACTTCCAGTGACTTTCCAAGGTCTAGCATCCACACCAGTGACTTTTCAAGGTCTAGCATCCACACCACCTGATGATTTATGGTTCAGCACCCTTATCATCATCAGGTTCGAATTCATCAGACTCTGTTAAAGGGTTGCCAGTCAGCGACAGCTACATGCATATACTCTATTACGATGTGATGATCCATGGTTGATGCTGAGGGAAAGTTACATCCTGATCTCCATTTACCCTGCACCGTGTTGTACTTTGCAGGAGTCGAACAGTCGACTCCTGAATCCAACAGTGGCATGGTTTCGGACAGGAGCTTGTGAAAAAAGTGCATGCATGCACTTCGCTGATGTACATATGTTATACTGTACGGCAGTTGCTACAGTATTCAATCTTCTCAATCGCCTGCATCCGCTCGGTGTGTATGTATGTGTGTGTATGGCGTTGCGAAATGTCAACTGGCCGCCAGAATGGACACTACTTCGTGCGTGGGTATGTATGTCCATCAGATTTGTGAAGTGAAGTAACACATCCACACTATGACACTATGATATGAAGATAATTCGTGCACTCAGAAGGGAACATCGAAGTGGATACCCAGGTAGGATTGCGCTTTACCTAATGAACTGAAGTGAACATATCCCTGCATGCTGTGTCAGCCAGTAGTCACGGCGCATGATGTCATGATGCAGATGGATGTGGTATGATCATCGGGACCCGAGGATAAAATATAAATGCTCCACTTCGATGAGTCCTTTGAAAGAGGACTGGCATGTCGCCTATCACCCATACACCATCGAGTGATATGATGAAGCACCGAGTGCACACCCATACCAATATAAATAATATACATATATATATGTGTGTGTGTGTGTGTTTTAACTGTTTATCATATCACATATATACATATATAATACAATAAATAGATCATATACACATCTATTTTTCTGTGCAAGACAAGATCATCTACTTTGCTTCTCTTCTTGTTCCCGTCCTGACACGTGGCGGCTGAATGTTCAGCAAGAGTATTCCAGAGGGTTGCAGAGATGGGGGATTGGGGGCAGGTACTGGTCAGGCGGGATGGGGAATAGGGTTGACGACGTCAGGATGGGATGTGGGGCCCAGGGCGAGGATTAGGGATTAGGCCACGGTGGTGCGGGCATACAGGAGTGGCTACGCCGCCCCTCAGCCCTAAGGCACACGTGGCGGCTGAATGTTCAGCAAGAGTATTCTATATGTATAGTGTGTGTGTTGCATCTGTGCGTGTTACATGATCGTGGGGTGCATTCCCCGTACCTGCTAACCGCGCAATACAATCGAGTCGAGGTTTTAAGAGATGGAATCATACGACCACAGGCTCATTTAACTCCTTTTATTTAAACAACCCTCATAGTATAGTAACATGTTATAATGTCTTCGATCTGCATTTGTTTCTTGGAGCTTACCGGGTTTGAACTGGTGGCCTCACGCATGCAAAGCGCGCGCTCTACCACTGAGCTAAAGCCCCTCTCCGTCCTCTGTTGTGTACATCTGCTTTCCGCCCAACGCCACGGCTTAGTTCACAACAAAGACACCAGTCTTGTGGACTAAAATAGCGACTGAAGCTGCTGAGTTTGTCCTTTCGGCCGCAGGTTGACACAACGTAGTTCGGTGGGGCAAAGCCCTCGTTAATGTTGGCTCCGCTAATCCCGAAGGGTAACTAGTAATGTAGTTAAACTACAACTAGGCTCTGTCCATATGCCTACTACATTAGGAACTACGGCATCCCCCCTTCGGGGAAAGAGCTACTAGTAAAACGACATTACCGAAGGGGGACCTAACCTACTCCAACAAGAACCTTTTTTGACAACGTAGTAGCTTTGGCCAGAGACCTAGTCGTAGTTATTTTATACAATTGAGCGAATTCAGACAAACGTCTGGACAAATCCATGTCGGCACGTGCACACGGAAAAATGGTCTCCTCAAGGCCCGATCTGGCGCGTGCCTGTGCAGTGCTTTGGAG
>NW_003307551.1:44287-50068 GCF_000143455.1 Volvox carteri f. nagariensis | reverse complement strand
CAACCTCCAACCAACTTCACACCAGCGCATTACCTAGCCCTGCTAGGAAGCATCGGTGCCCGGGGCCACACTGCATAGATCCCAGTGACTCATCCTGTCTCCGCAGTACCATTAGCAGTCTGCTGAGATAGGCAGAGAAGAAAGCNCAAGACCAGCTATGTGGTAACAGGGCAGATACATTTACATTCACATCAAGAACACTAGCGGCTTCTGTTCTAGATAGTTCTAGTCCTACATTTAAATTCCTCGCAACCGTATTGAATTGCTCGTGGCTCATCACATGCGCAAAGCCAGGCTGAGTGGGACAGGGGTTTACACTGGAAGTACTCGCTGTACTGGTCAGACATACAGGAGGTATGGCTCATGATGGCTGGCAGTATATAGGCCTGATCTGAAGCAGACTGCAGCCATCCCCCCAGTGTATGTGTATGTATTAGCTGGCCACCAAAAAGGCCTCTCGAGATGCTGGGAAGACATGCACTCCAGCATGTATATGTATGTATGTATGGTGTGGGTGCTGTACTGTACAACAGCTTTTACACTCCTTGCCCTCGCTCTGAAGGTGTCTGTCTTAGGCCCTCACCGGTGTGTCCCCACCACACCAGCTTGCAATTGTCCCTACCTAGTCCTACCCTTTGGGCAGTAGAGTTGCCAGTCCATGTCATATCAGCAGTGCCTCTTCACATGTGTCCAGCCTTCTTTTCAGGTTGTCCAGGCATAGAGATTTCTCGGTCAGCAGCAGCTACGCAGTATATGTATACATGCATACTCTATCATAATGGAACATTGGTCACTGTATTCGAATCCATCACTGTGCATCATCATTTGGGGGTGCATCAGCGCTGGAATTAATTGGTATAGGAATTATATTCTCCTGCTCTTTGTCAGGATCCATCCTTGAACCTTCCAGCAGGGACACGATGCTGCAGCCTTAGCACATTTGCTGTGCATGTCTGGAGCAGAGCCAATCCTTCCAGCAGCACCAATCCATCCAGCCTAACTGGATCATACCTTGTCACCTGCTGTTTGCCTTCCAGCTAATGCTATCATCTCGCCTTGCCATGCACGAAACTGCTACAGGCAGGCCCACACCTTCCATCCCTGTTTCTGGAAATCCAGGCATTCGTCCCCCCTCTCCCCCAGGATCAATAATATCTCCATCCTCCGGTAAGTCAGTCGCACGCTGCTCTATCTTGCATCGTCGCCAAGGAAGGGTAGTTGACATGTGTACATATAGTAGCCAAGCAAGCAAGCGGCTTGCAGGAGCTGATGCGATGCTACAAATCAGGGCCCGTTACCTCTCACATCACGCAATGTGATGGTCTCATATCTTACAGTACATGTATGAGCTGCTCGATCGAAGACCGTGCGGATTTAGCTCAGTTGGGAGAGCGCTAGACTGAAGATCTAGAGGTCGCTAGTTCGTTCCTAGCAATTCGCAGATTGTGCAAGTGTGCGGTCCATTGAACGGAAAGAAAAGTAGGTAACTAAGTTTGGCTTGACTCTTCTGCTCTGCCGATGTGTCGGACCAAACTGTGTTGCATATTTGCAACGGGCACAATGTAGCAGAAGCAGTAGTAAAACTCGGCTGTGAGCAACTGCATGCTGCTAAAACGCATTCTCTGATATTCCCCAACCCATCCATGCAACAGTATGAGCTCGCCAGGCCTAGGGGAATGTACATTTATAATCGTATCAAACAGCTGAAGAGGGAAGTCAAAGCGTCATCTTTGACTACTCGCCTGGCAGTCCCTGTACCTTCGCCAATGTTTTGAGGCATCCTCATCCTTGTCAGCCATGCCAACGTTCTTGCTGACTTCCAGTGACTTTCCAAGGTCTAGCATCCACACCAGTGACTTTTCAAGGTCTAGCATCCACACCACCTGATGATTTATGGTTCAGCACCCATATCATCATCAGGTTCGAATTCATCAGACTCTGTTAACTTAGGGTTGCCAGTCAGCGACAGCTACATGCATATACTCTATTACGATGTGATGATCCATGGTTGATGCTGAGGGAAGTTACATCCTGATCTCCATTTACCCTGCACCCGTGTTGTACTTTGCAGGAGTCGAACAGACGACTCCTGCATCCAACAGTGGCATGGTTTCGGACAGGAGCTTGTGAAAAAAGTGCATGCATGCACTTTGCTGATGTACATGTGTTATACTGTACGGCAGTTGCTACAGTATTCAGTTCTCAATCGCCTGCATCCGCTCGGGTGTTAATGTATGTGTATGTATGTTTTTGTATGGCGTTGCGAAATTTCAACTGGCCGCCAGAATGAACACTACTTCGTGCGTGGGTATGTATGTCCATCAGATTTGTGAAGTGAGTAACACATCCACACTATGACACTATGATATGAAGATAATTCGTGCACTCAGAAGGGAACATCGAAGTGGATACCCAGGTAGGATTGCGCTTTACCTAATGAACTGAAGTGAACATATCCCTGCATGCTGTGTCAGCCAGTAGTCACGTGACGCATGATGTCATGATGCAGATGGATGTGGTATGATCATCGGGACCCGAGGATAAAATATAAATGCTCCACTTCGATGAGTCCTTTGAAAGAGGACTGGCATGTCGCCCATCACCCATACACCATCGAGTGATATGATGAAGCACCGAGTGCACACCCATACCAATATAAATAATATACATATATATGTGTGTGTTTTAATTGTTTATCATATCACATATATATACACATATGATACAATAAATAGATCATATACACATCTATTTTTCTGTGCAAGACAAGATCATCTACTTTGCTTCTCTTCTTGTTCCCGTCCTGACACGTGGCGGCTGAATGTTCAGCAAGAGTATTCTATATGTATAGTGTGTGTGTTGCATCTGTGCGTGTTACATGATCGTGGGGTGCATTCCCCGTACCTGCTAACCGCGCAATACAATCGAGTCGAGGTTTTAAGAGATGGAATCATACGACCACAGGCTCATTTAACTCCTTTTATTTAAACAACCCTCATAGTATAGTAACATGTTATAATGTCTTCGATCTGCATATGTTTCTTGGAGCTTACCGGGTTTGAACTGGTGGCCTCACGCATGCAAAGCGCGCGCTCTACCACTGAGCTAAAGCCCCTCTCCGTCCTCTGTTATGTACATCAGCTTTCCGCCCAACGCCACGGCTTAGTTCACAACAAAGACACCAGTCTTGTGGACTAAAATAGCGACTGAAGCTGCTGAGTTTGTCCTTTCGGCCGCAGGTTGACACAACGTAGTTCGGTGGGGCAAAGCCCTCGTTAATGTTGGCTCCGCTAATCCCGAAGGGTAACTAGTAATGTAGTTAAACTACAACTAGGCTCTGTCCATATGCCTACTACATTAGGAACTACGGCATCCCCCCTTCGGGGAAAGAGCTACTAGTAAAACGACATTACCGAAGGGGGACCTAACCTACTCCAACAAGAACCTTTTTTGACAACGTAGTAGCTTTGGCCAGAGACCTAGTCGTAGTTATTTTATACAATTGAGCGAATTCAGACAAACGTCTGGACAAATCCATGTCGGCACGTGCACACGGAAAAATGGTCTCCTCAAGGCCCGATCTGGCGCGTGCCTGTGCAGTGCTTTGGAGCTTACCGGGATTGATCCGGTGACCTCACACATGCGAAGCGCGCGCTCTACCATTGAACTAAAGCCCCCTCCCATCTGTGTCAACCTCCAACCAACTTCACACCAGCGCATTACCTAGCCCTGCTAGGAAGCATCGGTGCCCGGGGCCACACTGCATAGATCCCAGTGACTCATCCTGTCTCCGCAGTACCATTAGCAGTCTGCTGAGATAGGCAGAGAAGAAAGCCCAAGACCAGCTATGTGGTAACAGGGCAGATACATTTACATTCACATCAAGAACACTAGCGGCTTCTGTTCTAGATAGTTCTAGTCCTTCATTTAAATTCCTCGCAACCGTATTGAATTGCTCGTGGCTCATCACATGCGCAAAGCCAGGCTGCGTGGGACAGGGGTTTACACTGGAAGTACTCGCTGTACTGGTCAGACATACAGGAGGTATGGCTCATGATGGCTGGCAGTATATAGGCCTGATCTGAAGCAGACTGCAGCCATCCCCCCAGTGTATGTGTATGTATTAGCTGGCCACCAAAAAGGCCTCTCGAGATGCTGGGAAGACATGCACTCCAGCATGTATATGTATGTATGTATGGTGTGGGTGCTGTACTGTACAACAGCTTTTACACTCCTTGCCCTCGCTCTGAAGGTGTCTGTCTTAGGCCCTCACCGGTGTGTCCCCACCACACCAGCTTGCAATTGTCCCTACCTAGTCCTACCCTTTGGGCAGTAGAGTTGCCAGTCCATGTCATATCAGCAGTGCCTCTTCACATGTGTCCAGCCTTCTTTTCAGGTTGTCCAGGCATAGAGATTTCTCGGTCAGCAGCAGCTATGCAGTATATGTATACATGCATACTCTATCATAATGGAACATTGGTCACTGTATTCGAATCCATCACTGTGCATCATCATTTGGGGGTGCATCAGCGCTGGAATTAATTGGTATAGGAATTATATTCTCCTGCTCTTTGTCAGGATCCATCCTTGAACCTTCCAGCAGGGACACGATGCTGCAGCCTTAGCACATTTGCTGTGCATGTCTGGAGCAGAGCCAATCCTTCCAGCAGCACCAATCCATCCAGCCTAACTGGATCATACCTTGTCACCTGCTGTTTGCCTTCCAGCTAATGCTATCATCTCGCCTTGCCATGCATGAAACTGCTACAGGCAGGCCCACACCTTCCATCCCTGCTTCTGGAAATCCAGGCATTCGTCCCCCCTCTCCCCCAGGATCAATAATATCTCCATCCTCCGGTAAGTCAGTCGCACGCTGCTCTATCTTGCATCGTCGCCAAGGAAGGGTAGTTGACATGTGTACATATAGTAGCCAAGCAAGCAAGCGGCTTGCAGGAGCTGATGCGATGCTACAAATCAGGGCCCGTTACCTCTCACATCACGCAATGTGATGGTCTCATATCTCACAGTACATGTATGAGCTGCTTGATCGAAGACCGTGCGGATTTAGCTCAGTTGGGAGAGCGCTAGACTGAAGATCTAGAGGTCGCTAGTTCGTTCCTAGCAATTCGCAGATTGTGCAAGTGTGCGGTCCATTGAACGGAAAGGAAAGTAGGTAACTAAGTTTGGCTTGACTCTTCTGCTCTGCCGATGTGTCGGACCAAACTGTGTTGCATATTTGCAACGGGCACAATGTAGCAGAAGCAGTAGTAAAACTCTGCTGTGAGCAACTGCATGCTGCTAAAACGCATTCTCTGATATTCCCCAACCCATCCATGCAACAGTATGAGCTCGCCAGGCCTAGGGGAATGTACATTAATAATCGTATCAAACAGCTGAAGAGGGAAGTCAAAGCGTCATCTTTGACTACTCGCCTGGCAGTCCCTGTACCTTCGCCAATGTTTTGAGGCATCCTCATCCTTGTCAGCCATGCCAACGTTCTTGCTGACTTCCAGTGACTTTCCAAGGTCTAGCATCCACACCAGTGACTTTTCAAGGTCTAGCATCCACACCACCTGATGATTTATGGTTCAGCACCCATATCATCATCAGGTTCGAATTCATCAGACTCTGTTAACTTAGGGTTGCCAGTCAGCGACAGCTACATGCATATACTCTATTACGATGTGATGATCCATGGTTGATGCTGAGGGAAGTTACATCCTGATCTCCATTTACCCTGCACCCGTGTTGTACTTGCAGGAGTCGAACAGACGACTCCTG
>NW_003307551.1:21860-44237 GCF_000143455.1 Volvox carteri f. nagariensis | reverse complement strand
CTCGCACCGTATTGAATTGCTCGTGGCTCATCACATGCGCAAAGCCAGGCTGCGTGGGACAGGGGTTTACACTGGAAGTACTCGCTGTACTGGTCAGACATACAGGAGGTATGGCTCATGATGGCTGGCAGTATATAGGCCTGATCTGAAGCAGACTGCAGCCATCCCCCCAGTGTATGTGTATGTATTAGCTGGCCACCAAAAAGGCCTCTCGAGATGCTGGGAAGACATGCACTCCAGCATGTATATGTATGTATGTATGGTGTGGGTGCTGTACTGTACAACAGCTTTTACACTCCTTGCCCTCGCTCTGAAGGTGTCTGTCTTAGGCCCTCACCGGTGTGTCCCCACCACACCAGCTTGCAATTGTCCCTACCTAGTCCTACCCTTTGGGCAGTAGAGTTGCCAGTCCATGTCATATCAGCAGTGCCTCTTCACATGTGTCCAGCCTTCTTTTCAGGTTGTCCAGGCATAGAGATTTCTCGGTCAGCAGCAGCTATGCAGTATATGTATACATGCATACTCTATCATAATGGAACATTGGTCACTGTATTCGAATCCATCACTGTGCATCATCATTTGGGGGTGCATCAGCGCTGGAATTAATTGGTATAGGAATTATATTCTCCTGCTCTTTGTCAGGATCCATCCTTGAACCTTCCAGCAGGGACACGATGCTGCAGCCTTAGCACATTTGCTGTGCATGTCTGGAGCAGAGCCAATCCTTCCAGCAGCACCAATCCATCCAGCCTAACTGGATCATACCTTGTCACCTGCTGTTTGCCTTCCAGCTAATGCTATCATCTCGCCTTGCCATGCATGAAACTGCTACAGGCAGGCCCACACCTTCCATCCCTGCTTCTGGAAATCCAGGCATTCGTCCCCCCTCTCCCCCAGGATCAATAATATCTCCATCCTCCGGTAAGTCAGTCGCACGCTGCTCTATCTTGCATCGTCGCCAAGGAAGGGTAGTTGACATGTGTACATATAGTAGCCAAGCAAGCAAGCGGCTTGCAGGAGCTGATGCGATGCTACAAATCAGGGCCCGTTACCTCTCACATCACGCAATGTGATGGTCTCATATCTCACAGTACATGTATGAGCTGCTTGATCGAAGACCGTGCGGATTTAGCTCAGTTGGGAGAGCGCTAGACTGAAGATCTAGAGGTCGCTAGTTCGTTCCTAGCAATTCGCAGATTGTGCAAGTGTGCGGTCCATTGAACGGAAAGGAAAGTAGGTAACTAAGTTTGGCTTGACTCTTCTGCTCTGCCGATGTGTCGGACCAAACTGTGTTGCATATTTGCAACGGGCACAATGTAGCAGAAGCAGTAGTAAAACTCTGCTGTGAGCAACTGCATGCTGCTAAAACGCATTCTCTGATATTCCCCAACCCATCCATGCAACAGTATGAGCTCGCCAGGCCTAGGGGAATGTACATTAATAATCGTATCAAACAGCTGAAGAGGGAAGTCAAAGCGTCATCTTTGACTACTCGCCTGGCAGTCCCTGTACCTTCGCCAATGTTTTGAGGCATCCTCATCCTTGTCAGCCATGCCAACGTTCTTGCTGACTTCCAGTGACTTTCCAAGGTCTAGCATCCACACCAGTGACTTTTCAAGGTCTAGCATCCACACCACCTGATGATTTATGGTTCAGCACCCATATCATCATCAGGTTCGAATTCATCAGACTCTGTTAACTTAGGGTTGCCAGTCAGCGACAGCTACATGCATATACTCTATTACGATGTGATGATCCATGGTTGATGCTGAGGGAAGTTACATCCTGATCTCCATTTACCCTGCACCCGTGTTGTACTTTGCAGGAGTCGAACAGACGACTCCTGCATCCAACAGTGGCATGGTTTCGGACAGGAGCTTGTGAAAAAAGTGCATGCATGCACTTTGCTGATGTACATGTGTTATACTGTACGGCAGTTGCTACAGTATTCAGTTCTCAATCGCCTGCATCCGCTCGGTGTGTATGTATGTGTATGTATGTGTATGTATGTGTGTGTATGGCGTTGCGAAATGTCAACTGGCCGCCAGAATGGACACTACTTCGTGCGTGGGTATGTATGTCCATCAGATTTGTGAAGTGAAGTAACACATCCACACTATGACACTATGATATGAAGATAATTCGTGCACTCAGAAGGGAACATCGAAGTGGATACCCAGGTAGGATTGCGCTTTACCTAATGAACTGAAGTGAACATATCCCTGCATGCTGTGTCAGCCAGTCGTCACGCGACGCATGATGTCATGATGCAGATGGATGTGGTATGATCATCGGGACCCGAGGATAAAATATAAATGCTCCACTTCGATGAGTCCTTTGAAAGAGGACTGGCATGTCGCCTATCACCCATACACCATCGAGTGATATGATGAAGCACCGAGTGCACACCCATACCAATATAAATAATATACATATATATATATGTGTGTTTTAATTGTTTATCATATCACATATATATACACATATGATACAATAAATAGATCATATACACATCTATTTTTCTGTGCAAGACAAGATCATCTACTTTGCTTCTCTTCTTGTTCCCGTCCTGACACGTGGCGGCTGAATGTTCAGCAAGAGTATTCTATATGTATAGTGTGTGTGTTGCATCTGTGCGTGTTACATGATCGTGGGGTGCATTCCCCGTACCTGCTAACCGCGCAATACAATCGAGTCGAGATTTTAAGAGATGGAATCATACGACCACAGGCTCATTTAACTCCTTTTATTTAAACAACCCTCATAGTATAGTAACATGTTATAATGTCTTCGATCTGCATTTGTTTCTTGGAGCTTACCGGGTTTGAACTGGTGGCCTCACGCATGCAAAGCGCGCGCTCTACCACTGAGCTAAAGCCCCTCTCCGTCCTCTGTTATGTACATCTGCTTTCCGCCCAACGCCACGGCTTAGTTCACAACAAAGACACCAGTCTTGTGGACTAAAATAGCGACTGAAGCTGCTGAGTTTGTCCTTTCGGCCGCAGGTTGACACAACGTAGTTCGGTGGGGCAAAGCCCTCGTTAATGTTGGCTCCGCTAATCCCGAAGGGTAACTAGTAATGTAGTTAAACTACAACTAGGCTCTGTCCATATGCCTACTACATTAGGAACTACGGCATCCCCCCTTCGGGGAAAGAGCTACTAGTAAAACGACATTACCGAAGGGGGACCTAACCTACTCCAACAAGAACCTTTTTTGACAACGTAGTAGCTTTGGCCAGAGACCTAGTCGTAGTTATTTTATACAATTGAGCGAATTCAGACAAACGTCTGGACAAATCCATGTCGGCACGTGCACACGGAAAAATGGTCTCCTCATGGCCCGATCCGGCGCGTGCCTGTGCAGTGCTTTGGAGCTTACCGGGATCGATCCGGTGACCTCACGCATGCGAAGCGCGCGCTCTACCACTGAGCTAAAGCCCCCTCCCATCTGTGTCAACCTCCAACCAACTTCACACCAGCGCATTACTAGAGCGCGCTGTTCGCGCGAGTGGGCCGTAGCTCCGTTGCTGGCTGACGCTGAATTGCACGCTAGATTGCGCGTTGCACGGTGCTGTCGCAAGCGCGTACGGCATAGCATAGCGCGTACGGCATAGCGTAGCATAGCATAGCGCGTACGGCATATCACAGCATAGCATAGATCGTATATGCTTGCAGATCGTATATGTTTGCAGATCACATATGATTGCACATCGCATGTGGCATATGCTTGCATATGAAGCATCTGTGCATATGAAACACATGTGCATATGTGCATATGAAGCATATGTGCATATGTGCATATGAAGCGTATGTGCATACGTGCATATGTGCATACGTGCATACGTGCATATGTGCATATGTGCATATGTGCATATGTGCATATGTGCATATGTGCATATGTGCATATGTGCATATGTGCATATGTGCATATCTGAGCCATGTGGGCTGAATTGCACGCTGAATTGCACGCTAAATTGCGCGTTGCACGGCGCTGTCGCAAGCGCGTACGGCATATCATAGCGTGTACGGCATAGCGTAGCATAGCACAGCGCGTACGGCATATCACAGCATAGCATAGATCGCATATGCTTGCAGATCGCATAGGCTTGCATATCGCATATGCTTGCACATCGAATGTGGCATATGCTTGCAGATCGCATCTGGCATATGCTCGCAGATTGCATATGCTTGCAGATCGCATTGCATATGCTTGCAGATCGCATATGCTTGCAGATCGCATATGCTTGCACATCGAATGTGGCATATGCTTGCAGATCGCAGCAGGCATATGCTTGCAGATTGCATATGCTTGCAGATTGCATATGCTTGCAGATCGCATATGCTTGCACATCGAATGTGGCATATGCTTGTGGCATATGCTTGCAGATCGCATCTGGCATATGCTTGCAGATTGCATATGCTTGCAGATCGCATATGCTTGCAGATCGCATATGCTTGCAGATTGCATATGCTTGCACATCGAATGTGGCATATGCTTGCAGATCGCATCTGGCATATGGTTGCAGATTGCATATGCTTGCAGATCGCATATGCTTGCAGTTCGCATATGCTTGCACATCGAATGTGGCATATGCTTGCAGATCGCATCTGGCATATGCTTGCAGATCGCATATGCTTGCAGATCGTATATGCTTGCAGATCACATATGATTGCACATCGCATGTGGCATATGATTGCATATAAAGCATTTGTGCATATGAAACACAAAGCTTACAAGCGAAGAACGGCGCTGTATGAAGCGCGTACGGCAGTCACTCCGCGCGCGTCCGAAGCATACGAAGCATATGTGCGTGTGCACGTATGGTGAAGTGCGTGTGTTGAAGTCTGCACGTTGAAGTTTGCGATCTGCTAGCGCTGCATATCGCATATCGCATAGGATGCATATGTGCATATGAAGCATATGAAGCACACGAAGCATACGAAGCATATGAAGCATATGAAGCATACGAAGCATACGAAGAGAAAAAAGGAAAAAAAGCGCGCAAAAAAAAAGACGCGCGCGCGCCGGGGATTGAACCTGCGCGGGTGGACAGATGGACAGACAGACGGCGTATCGGGCTAAGGCCTCCGCTTACCCATTATTACGTGGGAGCTACGGCGACCTAGCCCTGCTAGGAAGCATCGGTGCCCGGGGCCACACTGCATAGATCCCAGTAACTCATCCTGTCTCCGCAGTACCATTAGCAGTCTGCTGAGATAGGCAGAGAAGAAAGCCCAAGACCAGCTATGTGGTAACAGGGCAGATACATTTACATTCACACTAGAGCGCGCTGTTCGCGCGAGTGGGCCGTAGCTCCTGTGCTGGCTGATGGCTAATTCCTGCATTGCGCGGACAGTATGTGTCGTGCTTGTAAGGGCCGCAAGCTGTACGGCCCACTTGCGCGAACAGCGCGCTTTAGCTTACACACTTACACACACTTACACACAAGAGATTGCGGAGTCTAGCACGCGGATCTATCCTGTGAAGCGCTCGCGCGGGAGTCGAACCCGCAGGGGGCTCCACACATTGGTGGGCGGCTCCCCATTCCTGCCCGTAGGGAGCGAGCGTGTCGTCCGGAGTGTCCCCCTTACTCCGGACGCTGTCATTTAACGCCGTACAGTGGCGGGTCGTGGTTTCAACTCAACTCAACTCAACTCAACTCAACTAGTCCTGGACCGGGCGGGTCCACCGCGCTTCCAGCTGTCGCGCATGCTCGAACTCGGCTGTATAGCGCTGCTCCATCTCGCGCGCTGCCTGCTTCAGCAGGCGCAGGTTGGCGGCCAGGTCCGGCTCGAGGTTAGTCGCGCTGAGGAACTGCTTGATTATCCTCTTGCGCTCATGCGGTGTAGTGTAGAGCGGCCGGAGCAGACGGACGTGGTCCAGCGTCTTGAAGCGGGTCAGCAGCACATACAGGGTGGCGCGCTTGATGCTGTTGGGTGGGACAGCGAGATCCACCAGCCAGCACTCGTCTTTGAAGCTGCGGCCTTGCACGAAGTAATCGGTGACCGCCTGGCGGTCGCCGAGCGGCACGTTCAGGCGCCGGATCTGCTTTGTGATGGTGCCATACCCGGCGGCAGGCATCTCCACCTCGGCAATGCAAGACGCCCGGGGTGACAGGATGAAGGCACCACCCCTGCTGGCGTAGTCTCCAAGGCCCTGCAGCACGGTGCCGGGGATGTGGCCGCTTATAGGCCGCACAATGACGGCCGCTGGAAGGTACTTGAGCCGGCGGTAGGGGCCACGGCCGTCATCGGCTGGCTCGCGGCCATCCTCAAGCAGGCCGCAGGCTTCCACCTCGTTGTTGTGGCTCGCTCCGGCATCGGCAGCTGTCGTATCAAGGAGGATGTATCGGGCGCCATGGTAGTACCACGTGTCGGCGGTGGTGTGGCCAAACTCGTGATCCTTGATCCGCATCGCAACTGCTTTCTCCACGTGTGTCAGGGCCGGTTCCACAGCAGCACCGCGCTTCTGGACAGGGACGTGATCCGCATTCCACACCACAAGGCGCTGATTCTTGCGCTGTGCCTCCAGCATGATGAGCCGGGTGTTGAGTGTGTGGCGTGGTTCGTTCCTCTGCAGCACGACGCGCGGCTCGAGGTGCGCCAGGTCGGCCAAGTCGACGATGGCGCGGCTGTTGAGGTCGTCGACCATCTCGGCTATGCGCTGCTCGGTGGCTGGCTCACCGCCGAACATAGAGGCGTACTCTGTCAGGCGACGACCAGAGGGGCTGCTGTCCTGGCGCTGCTGCTTCTCCAGCAAGAAGACCGTCTTAGCCAGGGATCGGTAAACCCGGAAGCCCTCGAGTATGCAGCTCTGAGTCTGCGGGACAGCCCGGGGCCGGCGTGCTGCTGCTTCGGGTTGCTGCTGACCGCCTTGAGATCCAGCGGCGGCCTCATTAGGGTCGCCATCGTTGGCCTCCTCTCCGTGCAGAGGTTGCGCGGTTGGGACAGAGGGCGAGAACTGGGGGTTGCATTCCACAGCAGCGGCGTACCGGTAGAGGGGCGGGCCACCTGGCTTCGGGTGCTGGAACTCGTCGCCAGTGTTGGCGCTGGGACGGCCGCTGAAGATGGTGGCGGCGGGGTGGTCGCCGGCGAGATGTGGTGGCGGTAACAGGTGACGGGTGCAGGACTGGTTGCATGCACCCAGGTGGTCCAGGCTGTTCATGCCAATCTCGTCAATGATGAGCGCACCATCGCCGACATTACGATGCACCTGTAGGCTGGCTGCGCTGCCTTTCCTGACGCTGTCCGCTCGGTTGCTGCCAGCAGATAGGGCGAACATGGCGTGGGTAGAGAGGCTGCGATGTACCGGCGTGCTGAAGGCAGTTGCAGCAGCCCATGAGTAGGTGCAGGTGGCCGCCCAGTGCGGGCAGCCATGCTGGAAGGTGTACCACAGGAGCGCTTGTACGAACTGGCTCTTTCCGGTACCGGGCTTGCCCTCCACAAGCATCTGCGGTGGGTCGCCAGGGTTGGGCTCATCGCGGCGATCGAAGTACCGAGCCATGAGCATGAAGGGCACGGCCTGGTGGGGGGCAAGCGTGAACAGCTCGATGGTGTCGTCGATGCTGGGCGGCTGGGGGAGGTGCACATAGAGGGGCATGCGAGCCTGTTCAGTCCGCTCAGGAGTGCCAGGCATGCGCACGATGGCGACCAGGGGTCTGCTGGTGGGGCGGTGCAGCTCGACATGAGGGGTATCCATCTCAGGTGTGGCCGTCAGTCCCGCGTGGGCGCCCCCATCTGCCTCAACAGTGCCGGCTGCTGCTGCAACGAGATACCGCTTCAGACGCTTTGCTGCCTCAGTCAGGAGGGGCAGGTCCGCTGGTGTGATCCGACGGCTGAAACGATCGCTGCCTGCACCATGGCCGTCCGCTAGGGCCGGGGCTCGGCAGCGTCGTGCTGCATCATAGGCATACACGCCAGCAGCGTTGGTGCAGTCAAACAGGTCCGTAAGAGCGACGGCGGCGAGGTCGGTGCCAGCCGTCGGATACTCCTGACCTGGGATGTACACGAAGTGCTCCAGCTGGTCCTCGGCAGGCAGCTGTGTTTCAGGATCAGGCCTGAGATGCCCGTGGATGCCATCATCGGTATCTCCATCCGAAGCGCTCGTGCTGTCACCTTCAGGCAGCGCAGCTGCTGCCGCTGCTGCACGCTGCTGGCGGCGCCGCTGGTTGTACTCCGCCTGACGGCGGGCTTTCCCAGCGTGGTCCTCTTCGATGTTGTCCAGCAGCACCGTCACGTACGCTTGGTATGAGCGACCTGCCTCGGTAGTGCCCAGCTCTGCCCACCAGGTGTCGTAGGCTTCCTTTACACTCAGCCCGGGGGGGATGGGCTGACCCCGGTGAGCTTTAAAAGTACCCAGGACAAACGCGTAGTACTGCGCCATGCCCGCAGCAGAGGTGCCAGGGCGGGGCCGGCGGGGAAGAGAGCCTCCAAGCTGTACATATCGCGGCCGCGGCAGGCGGATGTGGACATGTGTTCTGTACAGCGGATGCGTGCCGTGGAAGGCCACCAGGCGGGGCAGCTCCGTGGCTGTCTGAGACGTTGGCTGGTCGAGTGTCGCTGCAGCTGTAGGAGCAGGTGGCTCAGGAGGAGGGGCCGGGGCTGCAGTCAGCAGAGGCACAGGGGCAGGCACAGGGGCGGTTATGGGTGTGGCCGGGGTAGTGCGCTTGCGGCGTCGAACTGCCACCGGACTCTGTAGACCCAATCGCTCTCGGTGCGGGTGCTGAGCTGGCGGCACACGTCGGACCTCATAGTTGGAGGATAGGTTGTACACGCTGCAGTCCAGGCCGCTGAGTTCTTCCCCCCGCAGCACGTAGTTATGCACGGCGTTGGTCACCGTGTAGCCCTCTTGCTCTTCGGCCTCCACCAGCACCGCCGCTGTGGTCGCCACCTCAGGAGATTGGTCGGCGCCCGCAGATAGCGCTGTGAACGCGTCTACCTGCAGGTATGCGCACTCGAACGTCGCCTCGAATGTGGAATGGCCGTCCAGCTTCATGGCGACAAGCGCCATACCAGCCGTAATGGCAGCGGTCATGCGATGCACAGTGGCACACATGTTGCCAAAGGCGGTGGGCCCACTGGCACCCGGATTCGGCGTCCTTCCAGCCAGCAGGAAGTCCTGCACTCGGGTAAGAGCGTTGCACGTCAGCTGCGCCTGGCTGTCGTTGATGCTCTTGCCAGTGTACTTCGTGCTGTAGTAGGCAGAGTCGCGGGCGCGGTCAGCAGCAGGCTGCAGCAGCACACAGTCCCCCCGCTCATCTTCAGGGCGGGCCAGTTGCGCTGCTGCCTCTGCCGTGTAGACGCGATCCACCTCGCACGCCAGAGTAAACAGCTGGTTGCACCCAAATGCCAGCGCTGCAGCTGGCATATGCGGTACAATGTTCAGGCCCAATCGTGGCAGAAGGAAGAGGCCGCCGGTGCCAATCCACTGGAAGGCGCTGCGCAGGACACGCGGGAACGCCATGCCACAGCTATCATCTGTGCCACGGCAGCCGTGTCGCTTGCACGTGTCGTTATGCGTATGAGTAAGCGTGCTGCAAATGACGGCTGCGTGGTGCGCACGGCAAGCAGTGTGCCGGGGAGGCGGCGGGAGTCCGCCACCTGCACAGCCGGCGAGCCTGCCAAAATCGTACGCTGCAGGCGGGCAGGACTTGTCCACGGGCGGAGGTGCACGGCCATGCTGCTGGGCCTCTTCGACGGTCATGTCCATGATGTAGTGTTCTGCACCGCGGGTGAAAGGGTCATAGTACGGCGAGGGATACCACATGGCGCACAGGGCGTATGCCAGGGCCAGCGCTCGGCAGTTGGGTCCACTGAACAGTGCCTGAAGGCGCTCGACTGCGAACGTGGCCACATGCGCAACACCGTGGATGTGCAGGGCAAGGCAGCCGCTCTGCTCCACCTTGACCGCCACCTCAAACGTGAGCCCACAGAAGCAGCGCGGGTTCGTCTGCTGCATGGCGCCCGGCGCGAAGCCGAAGAGCTCCTCCACCAGAACCTCCTTGGTGGCCACCAGCAGGGCGGCGCAACTGTACGGGTCATCCTTCACACGCCGCCACTTCTCCACCGTGCTCGGGATATGTTGCGGTCGTCCGTCATCGTCGAAGTCCAACACCTGTCCGGAGGCCACGACTGCACAGGCTGCGTGCATATCTGCCGGATTTACGGTGAAGAACAGCGGAGGCCAGCCAATGGTGAGGGCGGCTGCACGCATCTTGGATCGGGCACCGTTGTAGTACGCGTCTGTGAGGTCGAGGCGCAGAGTACTGAGGCGGGCCCCCTCCACCAGTGCCTTAACCAGCGGCGACTGCTGCGCAAGCAACTGCCGCCGCTGTGAGTGCCGATACGGCAGCGCCAGTATGGTGCCCATAGCACGGATGACATCACGCGGCACACACGCCGCCGGTTCACCAAGATGCGGCCGCATGTTCATGGTGATGCCCACTTGCGCCATGCTTTAGTGGCGCATGCAGATGTCGTACATGCGTGCCAGCAGCATGAGGTTGCCGCCGAATTGTGTCCGCGGCACACGGTGCAGCAGGTGGCGACAATACGCCGGAAAAGACATGCCGCGGGGGCGCTGACCAGAAAAGCCGTACGGGAAGGACTGGGGGAAGCAGAGGGTGAGGATGGCGGGATGACGGTCATCCAGCACGTGGCTGTCACGGCCACCAGCCGCAAACGCAAGCCGTGCGCGGCCAGTCAGAAGGTCCTCCACTCGGCCTGGGAAGCGATCGATTTCGCTGCCATCATCGCCAACATTCGACGGCTGTGGCAGGATCAGCTCCAGCTCGTCCAGAGTGGCAGCTGTCGGATCGACTGCATGATCAGACGACAGATGCGCAAGAGCTGGGTCAGGATGCAATTCACGCTGATAGCATGGTGCAGCAACGGCGGTAAATGCAGCATGGTGTGTGCATAGGCTGGACAAAAGCGAAATCGAAGCGTCTCGAACGCGTTACAAATGAGCGAAGATGTGTTAGCCCTATGCTCAGCCAAGCAAGAGAATGCACGCACCTGGTGCACCTTCAACTGGCTGGTCGGCAGGTCCACGCAGGATGGCGGTGAATGGCCCCGGTCCAGGGTCATGCCCTGCACTCAAGAATACATACAGCGGAGTAGTAGGATACATCACTAGCAGGACAGGCGAGGGTGCTGCAAGAGTCCAGCTTATCCAGCGGGTCAGGCTGCGCATCGAGATCAGTCAGCACAAGAGGAGCGCACTCTTGACGCACGGGGCAGCGGCGGCAGCGGCTGCCCGGTGCACAAAGCGCAGTAAGAGGGCAACACGAAAACAGAGGGCACACAACAGCTCGCATAAACACAGCAACAAAAGAACATACCTGCATTCGGGGTCGGATCCGCCAGCGTAGGTTGCACGGGTCCTGCAGGATCCACGTCAGGTGCCGCAGCTGCATCGGCAAGATTGCCATCACGAACAGCCGCTTCCACCACGTCCTGGAACTGCCGCACACCTGCCGCACCCGTGCGGTCGTGCAGGAAGGTGGTGCGGAGGACGTTCGCCACCTCCGGATCCGTAGGCGCAAGGGCGGCATGCAAGATTTCGTCCGGCACGCCTGCAGCACAGCCCATGCGCTCATACTCCTGCAGAGCATCCTCATCGATAGCCAGCTCCTCCTCGTCGTTGTGCTGTAAGAAACGGACCCAGGCGACGATGACCTGCCCTCGCACCTGTAGACCTGGCACCTTTCGCACGCGTTCCAGCAGCTCCGCCCGGCTGTGAACCTGGTCGACACACACGACCGTGATAGCGCCGGCCAGGTCGGACGCCCGCGCCGGCAGCTGTCCTCGCAGCATATTCGGGTCAGGATTTACGACCCCAATGCCGTGAGTCTTCACAGCACGCGGGAAGACGTCCGGCGGTCGGTCTGCCAGGTACATGATGAGCAACTGCTGGATGATGCGGCCGCGGCCCAGAAGCTGCCCCTCCAGGAAAGTGGGCGACGGCAGAGGGTCGCCCAGATGGTTGACGTGCGGCACATCGCCAGGGTCCAGGCGCGCCAGCGCAGCTTCGGGAACTCGTCGGGCTGTAGGAGGGGGGCAAGCACAGGCAAGTAGGTCCGAGACGACTAGGGAATCAATAGGAAAGTGGGCAGCAAAGGCAGGAGAGGCAAGCACATGCTGCAGATGAATGGAGCAGAACAGACGCAGGCAGAATGTGCCGCACTGAGTTATACCTCATAGACACGACGAACAGCATGCAGCACAAACTGACTTACCACTCAAGGCCTTGTGGCAGGCGTTGCATATGAAGATGCGTTCTGCAACACCGTCGCCGACCAGCATAGTGCAGTTGGGCAGATCCGGCTCTAACCGCATGCAGTACGGCACCTCCACACTAGCTGGGTCGTCAAGGCAGGCTCTGGGCAGCACCCGTGGAGGATGCGGCTGTTGGTCCGGCGGAAGTTGCTCGGGCGGCTCCTGCTCAGCCGCCGCTGCCTCTAAATCACCAGTCTCCGGAGCATCACCACCCATCTCCAATGCTCCTTCCGCTGCATCATCTACCAGCCTGCCTGCTCCATCATCATCCACAGCAGCAACCCGCTCAGCCCGGCTAACACGATACCGAGCTGGCAGGACCGGATCAGGCGGTGGCGGTGCTTCTCCCTGAGCTGTACGCGCCATCCGCCGCCACACCAGAGTACGTCCCCAGCGCTGCACAGCGTCCGTGCACATGACGTCTGCACGTAGAATGTCGACGTTGGGGATCTCCATCCAGGGCAGCACCGTCGACTGGTCCTCCGAGCACACTTCCGAGCACACAGCACAGACACGGGAAGGCATGCGCCGGCGCAAGGCAACAGCCATGGTCGATGCACATTGCAGCTGCACTGTGTATGGGACCTGCCTGTCAGGCGGTAACTGACCGCCAGGAAGGTCCTGCACGCGGCCCTCTGGAATCGCCAAAAGGAAGTCGGGCAAGTCAATGGCGGCATCACGATGAAGGTCCGTGAAGCGCAGAAGACGGTGCATGCGAGCCAATAGTGTGTCCCTAGGGGCGGCCTGCTGGTTACGCAGCTGCACCTGGCGTGCAGCTGCATGCCGTGCTGTGTTCCGCTGCTGCTGGAGTGCCCTTACCTCCGGGTCAGCATGTGCAGCCGCATGCTGTGCTGTGTTCCGCTGCTGCTGGAGCGCCCTTACCTCCGGGTCAGCACGTGCAGCCGCATGCTGTGCTGTGTTCCGCTGCTGCTGGAGCGCCCTTACCTCCGGGTCAGCACGTGCAGCCGCATGCTGTGCTGTGTTCCGCTGCTGCTGGAGGGCCCTTACCTCCGGGTCAGCACGTGAAGCTGCATGCTGTGCAGCATCACGCAGCTGCTGCTGCACCCTCACCTCTGGATCAGCACGTGCAGCTGCGTGCCGTGCAGCATCCTGCTGCCGCTGCAACAACCGTAGCTCAGGAAGGGCTGCCGCACGCTGCGCAGCTTTCTGCCGCCGCCATCTCTCCCGTACTTCTGCAGCAGAAGGATCAGCATCCTGGTGCTGCCCCTCCAGCTGCGTATCTGCAGCAGCAGCCTCTGCAGGCCCCGCTGAATTCATTCGCACGGCTGTCTGCTGTGCTGCGGCATGCTGCTGCTGCTCAGGTGCACGGCCCGTACTCAAATCAGCGAACGGACGTATTCTTCCACGGAAGCCGTCCGCCAGCGAGCCAAGCCGGAGTCGTTTCGAAGCAGGCGACTGATCCGACATGAAGGCAGACCCGACGAAGCGAACACGTATACTAATTCAGCCGTTAAGGATACGAGGTCGTCAACGGCGAAGAACGCGAAAAAAAGCGGAAAGAAGAAGCAAAAAATTGGAAAATATTTCGGCCTTGCGAAATTGCGAGAACCGTGAAAGCTTACAACCGAAGAAAGGCGCTGTATGAAGCTCGTACGACAATACGAGGTTGTGAACGGCGAAGAACGCGGAAAAAAGCGAAAAGAAGAAGCAAAAAACTGGAAAATATTTCGGCCTTGCGGAATTGCGAGAATCGTCAAAGCTTACAACCGAAGAACGGCGCTGTATGAAGCGCGTACGACAATACGAGGTCGTGAACGGCGAAGAACGCAAAAAAAAGCGAAAAGAAAAAGCAAAAAACTGGAAAATATTTCGGCATTGCGGAATTGCGAGAATCGTCAAAGCTTACAACCGAAGAACGGCGCTGCACGAAGCGCGTACGACAATAATTCCGACGCAGAATCGAAGCACGCGCTGAAGCGCGCATCGAATTGTGCGCCAAAGCGCGCGCTGAATCCCGCGGCGAATTGCATGCTGAATTGCACGTTCAATCGCGCATTTAGAGGTGTGCGAATCGCGCGCTTCGGCACACGTGCGCAATTGCGTGATTCGGTCAAGCAGCTGAATTGCGCGCAACGTCCATAGCTGAACTGTACAGAAAAGCTTGTCGCATTGTGTCGCAGATGCAGCCTTTCCGCGCCTTGTTTCACAACATCTGGAAACGCGCAGATGCAGACGCAGATATGTGTCGCGGATAAGAAGACATGAAGGGCACGTAGAAGACGAAGCTAGAAAAAGCGACTAGCAGGAAGGCAGCGCTGCTTGCAGATCGTATATGCTTGCAGATCGTATATGCTTGCAGATCAGATATGATTGCACATCGCATGCGGCATATGCTTGCATATGAAGCATGCGTGCATATCGAAACACATGTGCATATGTGCATATGAAGCATATGTGCATATGAAGCATACTAGACGCGGGCTGCGTCGCCCGCGAGGGGGCCGTAGTCCCCCGGCTGGGCGGCAGGAGTACGACGGTCCGTGCGTGTACTACACCCGTGTGGGAGTCGAACTCACAAGTGCAAGGGATGCACGAAGGGGAGCATCGTTGTCGTCATGACGCGTGAGTACACCAGGCAGTGGATGGTGTTGAGTGCGGCAATCTTGTAAGCAGTGTACACCACACGATGAGTATTGTGTGAGAAGCTGGCGGTGCCGAAGAAGTCGTCGCTGTCATGCAGCAGTTACCGAACTATGACGAGTACTTCGCAGACGATAGTGACCATGTGGTGTACGCTGCATACGACTGCTTAGACGTTGACGTTCGCCGCACAAGTACGCAGGATAGCGCAGGTATGCCGTACAATACGTGCAGAGGCGTGCGGGAGATATCGCTGCCACGTTGTGTGGCCGTGTTGGTGTTCGGTGCGTTGGTCATAGCTGCCAACGTCATGGCGGCGGTGGGGGTTGGGCAGGATCGTCCGCTGCAGCAGTTTAGGCACACGGCTTGCTTTTGGTTGGATATCTTCGTAGGCCAGGAATGCCGAGGAATGCATGACATACGAAGATATCACACCGATGTGATATTTTCGTACGCCAGTAATATTTCGGCCTTCATGGCATATGAAGATATCAAGCTGAAGGCGAGCCGTGGAGGCGAAGTGCTACAGCGGACAATCTTGCCCAGCCGCCACCGCCACCATGACGTTGGCAACGATGCTGACGACCAACACGCCGAACACCAACACGGCCAACCAACGTGGCAGCAATAGGTGCTGTGTACCGCCCAGCCGCCATGACCGGGAGTCTGGCCGCCGCTCCTTCATCTTCAGTTGGAAGCCGCCTCCAAGTCGAGGCGGCAGCATGAGTACAACGGGCAACAGCGCAGTTACCACCGCCTCAACAAGTAAGCAAAGTAGGGCAGTCAAAGGCGCACGGAGCAGGGACAGTCGTGCTGTCCGGCGAGGCAGTGGTGTTATCATGGTACGGTAGCGATGCAGCATGTCATATGTACACACACAGTAGTACACCGGGCTACACCACACCGCCCTGCTGTCCAGTCGTTGTGGATCAAAGTCATACCGGGTCAGTAACCAGGTAAGACTTGGGTCCACACCTTGCGGATCCGCGTCTTACTGGGTTACTGACCAGGTATGACTTGGATTCAGAAGGACCGCATAGCAGCCAGCAGCAGGTGCGTGTGGCCGTGTGAGTGTGTGTGGTGTCGGGGGGGGAGTTTTGCGTGCAGCAGTAGCGTGCCATAATAACACCACCGGCTCAGCGGTTAAATAGCTATGTGACGACACCGCTGTTGGTCTACCACGTAGGCATTGTTATGTACGATTGCAAAGTGTATGTAGGGTTTGTAGTACCCTAAGTGTATGTAGGCCAGCCTGCCAGCCTGCCAGCCTGCCAGCCTGCCAGCCTGCCAGCACTCGGGGAATGACTTGGTCATGGACGTGTTTTCTGGTCATGGATTTGGTCATGTATGTGGTCATGGATCTGGTCATAATTTGTCATTAAGTCATGGATCCGGTCATGTATGTGGTCATGGATCCGGTCATAATTTGTCATTAAGTCATGGATCCGGTCATGGATCAGTTCATAGTTTGCATAAGCAAGTGCAGGATATGACTGGTTGGGGTCATGAAATGTATGCGATTCATGACGACAATCTATGACATGGGACCGCGAAATGACCGTATACGGTCATGGCTGCACTTTATGACCCCATGCGGTCATAAAGGTGGTCATGTACCTGCTCATAAATATGCGGAACATGACCAGGTCATATTGTGCATGGTATTCCATGATGCAACAATGCACTTCATGACCACCCTGGCCCATGTTTTGCAGTCATTCCATGAGTCGTACACTGCACTCCATGACCACCCTGGCCCATGTTTTGCAGTCATTCCATGAGTCGTACACTGCACTTCATGACCACCCTGGCCCATGTTTTGCAGTCATTCCATGAGTCGTACACTGCACTCCATGACCACCCTGGCCCATGTTTTGCAGTCATTCCATGAGTCGTACACTGCGCTCCATGACCACCCTGGCCCATGTTTTGCAGTCATTCCATGAGTCGTACACTGCGCTCCATGACCACCCTGGCCCATGTTTTGCAGTCATTCCATGAGTCGTACACTGCGCTCCATGACCACCCTGGCCCATGTTTTGCAGTCATTCCATGAGTCGTACACTGCACTCCATGACCACCCTGGCCCATGTTTTACAGTCATTCCATGAGTCGTACACTGCGCTCCATGACCACCCTGGCCCATGTTTTGCAGTCATTCCATGAGTCGTACACTGCACTCCATGACCACCCTGGCCCATGTTTTGCACACATCCCAGAAGTTGTTTACTGTGGGCTTATAAGTCATGACCAGCAACCCATCAATCTGTGGGCTACAGACTCCAAGTCTGCTATCACAAATAAATGTATGTACTCCAACACTCCACACCGTTAAGGTGACAAACCTCAATGTTTCAGTGGATCATTCAGGGAAATCACCCACCAGCAACATCCTATGAAGTAAGCCGGATTACCTGCAGCTCGACTACGTATACATTCCTGAACCACAACTGCCTTCCACTATCATAATGAACTATGAGCTTCACTCCTTGCAGGTCTCAATCCCTAAACCTCCAGGGACTTAAGTGTGTGCACTAGTAGTAATGCCTGACCTCATACATTTCTCTATATGCCACCTGCAGGTCACAGAAATTGTCAACTCCAGCATCCTGCTGCATGCCTGCTAACCCACCGCCTTGCGCTTCCCCAGCAGTCTCTTCCTTGCTGGCCCCTGCTGGCCACCTTTGCCCAGCTTGGCTGCTTCTTTCACCGCACCTGCCCTGGCAGCTTGTTTCACTGCAGCAAGCTCAGCCCGCATCTGGTGAGCAGTGATGGCGGTGGTTTCATGGTCAGGCATCCCATATGCACCGCCACCAGTGCCACCCATCGCCATGGTGTCCCCATACTCTGCAATGACATCGTCAAGTCTCTCGCCAATCAGGTCCTCCAGGGAGTCACCCTCTGGCTCACAACCACCTGGCTCCATAATTGTTTTGCCAGCAATCACAGCCGCCTCCGGTGCAGCCATGGCCATCTGAGCTGAGACCTGCTAGCAGAACATCAAGATGTGAGCACACGGAAGGCCCAAAATGCATGATACTAGTGCCCTGCAATATTCAGGAACCCACAAGCAACGGCATGACATGTGCCATTGCTACATGCACAAGGACCTGTCATGATACATCACATAACCCATACACCATGTACCTGCTGCTGCACTTTGGTGGCACCACTGTTCATCACACCCATCATGACGGCTGGGGCCATGGCAGGGGTCTGGCAGGTTCCCTGCAAATGCAGATTATGGGCATAATTCATATAGTCTGTTGGATTAATAGTTTAGCAGATGGAGAGACATTCGGGGGACTCCTCCTCATCCATTCACCCAAACATCTGAAGAGACCAAGGGTTCAGCAATCACTACCAATCCAGCAATCGAACCCTGATTAATCAATTGTGACCTCAATTCCGCAGTTCAGCAATTAGCCATAACCTCGCGCTCCTGATTAATTAGGATCCCCAGGAATCGAATCCAAGACTTTAAACTGCTGATTGCAGTTGTGTTAAGTCAGACCTATCTAACTGCAGGAATGTACTTACAGCTGCCTTGACATTTGTAATGCCACTAGGATAATTGATGCCATGATTGCCCGCTTCCTCTTTTCGAGGCCCAGCTGGCTGATCCCCCAGTAGTCCAATGCAGACTTGAACAGCACATCTGCATGTTATACAAGGAGTTGTGCAGTTATGTGGGGTTTTCAAGCATGCAACTGCAGCAGAGATAAATGCCACACTTACAGTTTGTGTGGCAGTACACAAACTCGATGGCATCCTTCCACTCTGTGCAGAAGCCGATGTACAGTTGTGCCTTGATGGACAGAGGCAGGATCGCTGCCTTGATTGTGGCCTGCAAGCAAGTCAGTGCTTCATGAGTATGTAGTGACACGTCCTGCTGCTGTTAGGGGCCTTACCCGACAGAACCTCTCATTGAAGTTGTGTTGGACAACTTCATCCATGACTTTATTAATCTCTGCAACAAAATCCTGGTCCCAGGCATCCCGCTGTTTGCGTCCCTGTTGTTGTAGTCCATCACTGTGTTTCCACTGGCCAGCTCACGCGAGTTGTGTCCTCACAGCTGGCAAAATTCTGGTAGCACATTTGGATCACTATCACCTGTCACTACTCTCGTAAGATACCCCTGCAGCTGGTTCACACTGCCACTGGGCAGACCAGACCAGCCATCTTGGCAAAAAAAGAAAGAAAGGTCAGTGCATTTATTTAGAAAGGGCTAAGCAGGTTGAAATCGGCTGCTGGCTGGTAACCACGTTTAAATGCCAATGTTGACGGCGGGTCAACAAACACCCCCGTTCCCGTGGGAAGCTCATTCTCACCTAATGTGTCATAGAATATGACATGTTGCAGAAGACAATCCTCCGTCAAGGTACCCGCAAGGGCTTTTGATACTTCGTCGCCATTCTTGAGGACCGAGGACATTACCAGGGTCTGCTGGGCTCCAATTTGCTGGACGTAACCGACAGGCTTCAACATGACATATGCCCGTCTGATAAGGATTGGGGACTGCTGCACCGCCGAGCTTCTGAGCAAGCTCGCGGTCAAAGGAAAGCCGATGACTTTTGCTGTTGTTTGTGTGGTCAAACACCAAATGCAAATTTTATAAGTATAAATTACATGTATTTGGCAGAGTTAAATGCCAGACACTGTAATGCCTTTGTGATTGGCAGCTCCATCACAACTTGCACTGCTGGATCCAGGATTCACACATGCAAGCACAAGGGCATCTTTTACTCTCATTATTCATTCATGAAATGTATGCAATTCCATGTGTGTAAGGGATTTGTGTTCATTACCGACTAGATGTGGTCTCCGTTGTCTCTCGGCCAGCATCTGATGTCGGGCTCTGCAGACCCAGCGAACTAATGCTTCCTCCCACTGGAGCCTGTTCCTTCACATATGGTACCAAGTAATGGTTCGATCCTATATCAGTCCGTATTGGAGCTGCTTTCCGGTCTTTTCAGCATTTCAGCATCACATGATGGGATGATTGCCAGCCTGTGTTGCCAGTTAATCACCCAGATCTCGTAACTACTCGTTTCATCACTCTTAGATACTGGCATCCATCAAGAATGGGCCGATCTGCCCATTCGTGAATCAGTTTGTTTTCATGATTTGCTGCCCATGAATCCGGGGAAGAGATAGTGGTGGGGTTGGTGACGGCAGCATTGGAAATGCTGCCGATGTCATCCCCACCGTCACCATTGCTGCTGCCACCAACCCCACCGCCACCATTGCCACCGTCATGAACCCTGCCGTCGCCCCTTCTACCCTCACTGTCCCCACTGTCACCAAACCACGCCCCCACTGCCGCTGTTGCCAACCCTGCCATCGCCATTGGGGCGTGGATAGGGCGACGGTAGGGATGCTGAGGGTGGAAGGGGTGACCGCAGGGTTCGTGACGGTGGCATGCAGCCAAGCCACACCCTGGCTGTAAGACATCATCCACCACCAAATAGGAGGACACTAATCATGCACACTACTGAGCCGCTGTTAAGCTTTGATATTGCTCAGGCTAGGCGAAATAGCATAAAGTTCATCATTGAACAGGTGTTGAGTTGTTTGTCGTACACGCACATATGTTAGGGTACGGCACTTGGCACAGCTCACAGTATACCGCACACGTTTATTGCGTGGATTAAAAACCAGTGCCTTGTAATGTCTATAGCATCATGTCATATCTTTTCTTGTAGGGTAGCTTTAGAGGTAGTGCGCAGGCTAAAATATTCGAATTCTTAGGTTCGACCCATTAATACCACAAGAAAAATATTAGTTTGCAAATTTCCAAAGGTATTTGCCTGAGAAATGTGCACTCATCAGTATAGGTACAGGTGAGAAAGCAAAGGTCGGTGAATGTGTATGAATGACGATGGTATTTTCATCACGACCACCCCTTAAGAATCCCACAGTTATAAGGCTTAAGAATGTAAGCAGCAACAAGAATTTCCTCTTGACTCTTACATAATTAGCATTATGGTTTCTTATAACTTGACAGATGGATAATATAGTTTTTCCGCATTGCTAAAGAGTGCCGTACTACTTCCAAGTGACTTGTGTACTGCACTGGTATAAAATTCCTGCGCCTGCTGTTGAGACTAATGCATCTCCCAGCCCCACCGCCGTCGCTGCCGCTGCTGCTGCGTTGCTAATTCCTGCCGCCGCCGCGCCTGCTGTTGAGACTAATGCATTTCCCAGCCCCACCGCCGTCGCTGCCGCTGCTGCTGCGTTGCTAATTCCGCCGCCGCCGCGCCTGCTGTTGAGACTAATGCATTTCCCAGCCCCACCGCCGTCGCTGCCGCTGCTGCTGCGTTGCTAATTTCCGCCGCCGCCGCGCCTGCTGTTGAGACTAATGCATCTCCCAGCCCCACCGCCGTCGCTGCCGCTGCTGCTGCGTTGCTATTTCCCGCCGCCGCCACGCCTGCTGTTCAGACTAATGCATCTCCCAGCCCCACCGCCATCGCTGCCGCTGCTGCTGCGTTGCTAATTTCCGCCGCCGCCGCGCCTGCTGTTGAGACTAATGCATCTCCCAGCCCCACCGCCGTCGCTGCCGCTGCTGCTGCGTTGCTATTTCCCGCCGCCGCCGCGCCTGCTGTTTAGACTAATGCATCTCCCAGCCCCACCGCCGTCGCTGCCGCTGCTGCTGCGTTGCTATTTCCCGCCGCCGCCGCGCCTGCTGTTGAGACTAATGCATCTCCCAGCCCCACCGCCGTCGCTGCCGCTGCTGCTGCGTTGCTAATTCCCGCCGCCGCCGCGCCTGCTGTTGAGACTAATGCATCTCCCAGCCCCACCGCCGTCGCTGCCGCTGCTGCTGCGTTGCTAATTCCCGCCGCCGCCGCGCCTGCTGTTGAGACTAATGCATCTCCCAGCCCCACCGCCGTCGCTGCCGCTGCTGCTGCGTTGCTAATTCCCGCCGCCGCCGCGCCTGCTGTTGAGACTAATGCATCTCCCAGCCCCACCGCCGTCGCTGCCGCTGCTGCTGCGTTGCTAATTCCCGCCGCCGCCGCGCCTGCTGTTGAGACTAATGCATCTCCCAGCCCCACCGCCGTCGCTGCCGCTGCTGCTGCGTTGCTAATTCCCGCCGCCGCCGCGCCTGCTGTTGAGACTAATGCATCTCCCAGCCCCACCGCCGTCGCTGCCGCTGCTGCTGCGTTGCTAATTCCCGCCGCCGCCGCGCCTGCTGTTGAGACTAATGCATCTCCCAGCCCCACCGCCGTCGCTGCCGCTGCTGCTGCGTTGCTAATTCCCGCCGCCGCCGCGCCTGCTGTTGAGACTAATGCATCTCCCAGCCCCACCGCCGTCGCTGCCGCTGCTGCTGCGTTGCTAATTCCCGCCGCCGCCGCGCCTGCTGTTGAGACTAATGCATCTCCCAGCCCCACCGCCGTTGCTGCCGCTGCTGCTGCGTTGCTAATTCCCGCCGCCGCCGCGCCTGCTGTTTAGACTAATGCATCTCCCAGCCCCACCGCCGTCGCTGCCGCTGCTGCTG
>NW_003307551.1:16852-20998 GCF_000143455.1 Volvox carteri f. nagariensis | reverse complement strand
AGCCGACGGGGACGGCAAAACAGCCGCCTCGCCACCACAGGCGTCCTCAGGCGCCGGCGGTGGCAGCTGCACAGTAGCGGAGTCGCCCCCCTCCTGCAGGCCGCGTCACACGGAGTGATGCACAGGAGGCACGACGGGTTTGCCAGGTTGGTCGACAGGCAGTCATGGCAGCGGGAAGCAGACTTTCACCGAAGCCTGGGCGCACCAGGGCACCGAACGCAGCAAGCAAGTGCACCCGAGGACACCCCCCCTGCGTGCCATCCCCAGCCGATGCACACCACCCCATCGTGCTGCTCCCGTGGTGTGTCACGCGGTGCACCCGTTGCATGCTGTGTATTCCCCTCCCTGTAAACCGACCCCCGCCCCTCAGGCTCCCCCACCTGCCGTCCTACTGTGTGCCATGGGCCGGGCATGGCTGCTGGTCCTGCAGCCGACGGGGACGGCAAAACAGCCGCCTCGCCACCACAGGCGTCCTCAGGCGCCGGCGGTGGCAGCTGCACAGTAGCGGAGTCGCCCCCCTCCTGCAGGCCGCGTCACACGGAGTGATGCACAGGAGGCACGACGGGTTTGCCAGGTTGGTCGACAGGCAGTCATGGCAGCGGGAAGCAGACTTTCACCGAAGCCTGGGCGCACCAGGGCACCGAACGCAGCAAGCAAGTGCACCCGAGGACACCCCCCCTGCGTGCCATCCCCAGCCGACGCACGCCACCCCATCGTGCTGCTCCCGTGGTGTGTCACGCGGTGCACCCGTTGCATGCTGTGTATTCGTTTGTCTGTAAAGCCAAACCTTCACGGATGTACCTCTCGAGGCTCTCTTCTTAGTGCCACTACCAAGCATTCCGACAAGCGACCTATTCACCTCAGTGCCTTCAACTACAGCCGAGAATCTCATAGACACTATATCGTCTGGCTTAGTGCGACGTGGCACTGTAGCAACCCACTCAACGCCATCGACAATAACTATGAACGTTTCTCCGGCGCGGCACTGTGCAAGTTCACACGCGAAGTTAAACATTTCACGTTTAAGATGTTGGCCTATTTGTCTCTTCTGTAAGTACAGGTCGGTGTATCTGCATAAAGGTAACAGATGGTGCCATTTTCACAGCAATCACGCTAAACGCAGTGACGTTTCTTATTGGTGCTGCAAATTATCCACGTTCACATGACTTCTGGGCAGCAAGAGGGGAAATGCCGTACAATTCCGGACCTGTTAGGTCCGGAAGTGTACAGCATGGTGTTAAGTTCACATGGCTTCAAATTTAAAATTGGGAAGTTGTTTCGTGGCTACCAAACTTAGTTGATTGCATCTTTAAATTGATGGCCAGAACCTGCCATAGAATAGGATGCTCTTTTGTCATGGCGGGACGAAATGCTTGCTTGTGTAGAAGCATTAGAAGCTCGACGATTAATACAAACGTGAAGGTTCTGGAATTCATACACATTGTGATCGTTCTTACTGGTCACATTAGCCAGTTTGCCATGTCGTTGAATGCGCTGGAGGCGGCATCCAAACCACCGAAGATCATTTACAGACCGGATGTAGCTCCGCACTCCTCCCAGCCTTTTCAATGCACCAACTGTGCCAACTGATTTGTAGTCGGTCAACGGCATATCGGCACCAGTGCAAAGACAGGGGGTGGAGCAGGCGTGGCGGCGGCGGCGGGAATTAGCAACGGAGTAGCAGCAGCAGCGACGGCGGTGGGGCTGGGAGATGCATTTGTCTGAACAACAGGCGCGGCGGCGGCGGGAAATAGCAACAGTAGCAGGCGCGGCGGCGGCAGGAATTAGCAACGGAGTACCAGCGGCAGCGACGGCGGTGGGGCTGGGAGATGCATTAGTCTGAACAACAGGCGCGGCGGCGGCGGGAGTAGCAACAGCAGCAGGCGCGGCGGCGGCGGGAAATAGCAACGCAGCAGCAGCGGCAGCGACGGCGGTGGGGCTGGGAGGTGCATTAGTCTCAACAGCAGGCGCGGCGGCGGCGGGAATCAGCAACGGAGTACCAGCGGCAGTGACGAAGGTGGGGTTGGGAGATGCATTAGTCTGAACAACAGGCGCGGTGGCGGCGGGAGTAGCAACAGCAGCAGGCGCGGTGGCGGCGGGAATTAGCAACAGTAGCAGGCGCGGCGGCGGCGGGAATTAGCAACGCAGCAGCAGCGGCAGCGACGAAGGTGGGGCTGGGAGGTGCATTAGTCTCAACAACAGGCGCGGCGGCGGCGGAAATTAGCAACGGAGTAGCAGCGGCAGCGACGGCGGTGGGGCTGGGAGGTGCATTAGTCTGAACAACAGGCGCGGCGGCGGCGGGAAATAGCAACACAGCAGCAGCGGCAGCGACGGCGGTGGGGCTGGGAGGTGCAGTAGCCTAAACGGCAGGCGCGGCGGCGGCGGGAAATAGCAACACAGCAGCAGCGGCAGCGACGGCGGGAATTAGCAACGGAGTAGCAGCGGCAGCGACGGCGGTGGGGCTTGGAAATGCATTTGTCTGAACAACAGGCGCGGCGGCGGCGGGAAATAGCAACAGCAGCAGGCGCGGCGGCGGCGGGAATTAGCAACGGAGTAGCAGCGGCAGCGACGACGGTGGGGCTGGGAGATGCATTAGTCTGAACAACAGGCGCGGCGGCGGCGGGAGTAGCAACAGCAGCAGGCGCGGCGGCGGCGGGAATAAGCAACACAGCAGCAGCGGCAGCGACGGCGGTGGGGCTGGGAGATGCATTAGTCTCAACAGCAGGCGCGGCGGCGGCGGGAAATAGCAACAGTAGCAGGTGCGGCGGCGGCGGGAATTAGTAACGGAGTAGCAGCGGCAGTGACGAAGGTGGGGCTGGGAGGTGCATTAATCTCAACAGCAGGCGCGGAGGCGGCGGGAAATAGCAACAGCAGCAGTAGCGGCAGCGACGGCGGGAATTAGCAACGGAGTAGCAGCGGCAGCGACGGCGGTGGGGCTGGCAGATGCATTTGTCTGAACAACAGGCGCGGCGGCGGCAGGAAATAGCAACGGAGTAGCAGCGGCAGCGACGGCGGTGGGGCTGGGAGATGCATTAGTCTGAACAACAGGCGCGGCGGCGGCGGGAATTAGCAACACAGCAGCGCGGCGGCGGCGGGAATTAGCAACGGAGTAGCAGCGGCAGCGACGAAGGTGGGGCTGGGAGGTGCATTAGTCTGAACAACAGGCGCGGCGGCGGTGGGAAATAGCAACGGAGTAGCAGCGGCAGCGACGGCGGTGGGGCTGGGAGGTGCATTAGTCTCAACAGCAGGCGCGGCGGCGGCGGGAATCAGCAACGGAGTACCAGCGGCAGCGACGAAGGTGGGGTTGGGAGATGCATTAGTCTGAACAACAGGCGCGGTGGCGGCGGGAGTAGCAACAGCAGCAGGCGCGGTGGCGGCGGGAATTAGCAACAGTAGCAGGCGCGGCGGCGGCGGGAATTAGCAACGCAGCAGCAGCGGCAGCGACGAAGGTGGGGCTGGGAGGTGCATTAGTCTGAACAACAGGCGCGGAGGCGGCGGGAATTAGCAACGGAGTAGCAGCGGCAGCGACGGTGAAGGGGCTGGGAGGTGCATTAGTCTTAACAACAGGCGCGGCGGCGGCGGGAAATAGCAACGGAGTAGCAGCAGCAGCGACGGTGAAGGGGCTGGGAGGTGCATTAGGGAGGGCATTTATTATACAAAAATGGGCCACATCCAATGGGCCATCCAATCGTTTCTCTCTTCACTCTCTTCCAAGTGGTGTAGCCACAGAGAAAATACAAACACTATTTTGGTATTGCTGTGGCGGCCAGTTCAACTCTGGCATGGAAGTCATTTTTATTACTCTGACTATATACCTACTACTATTATACTATAGGGTAGTACCAGTACTACTATATACATACTACTAGTAGTAGTAGTAGCAGCACATACAATAAATCGCAAGTGTGATCCAGGGATGCCATTTCGTGAAACAAAATTTTCAAAATTCTCGCCAGTCCAGAAATGCAAGTCCAGCAGGCGCGGCGGCGTCGGAATTTAGCAACGGAGTAGCAGCGGCAGCGACGGCGGTGGGGCTGGGAGATGCATTAGTCTGAACAACAGGCGCGGCGGCGGCGGGATTAGTCTAACAGACAGGCGCGGCGGCGGCGGGAAATTAGCAACGGAGTAGCAGCAGCAGCGACGGTG
>NW_003307551.1:12970-15893 GCF_000143455.1 Volvox carteri f. nagariensis | reverse complement strand
AGGCCATCAAAGCCATACACAGCTCAACACCTTCAGTGAAGCTGGCAAGCTGCACAGCCATGGCCAAAGCTTTGCGCCGGAGTGCAGAGCTTGCTCCGGTGGCTTCTGCAATCAAGGAGCTTAAACTGAAGCGGCCGCCATTGAGTGCCACAAGTCCAGAAATGACACCTGTACAACTGGCCAAGGCCACTGCATTCGAGCGGCTGCAGCCCCCAGGGAAGCGGTGTGGGGCCATGATGGCCACACATCGGCTGGAGGCAGAGGACACACCGACTATGAATGCGGCCCAGCCCACTGCCACCGCCTCCACTGCTGCCGCCACCGCTGCCACTGCCACCGCTGCCACTGCTACGGCTCCTGCTACCACTGCCGCCACTGCCACCACTGCTGCCAACACTGCCACCGCTGCCACTGCCACCGCTGCCGCCACCACCGCTGCCACCATCACCAATGCAGCAGCAGCAGCAGCAGCAGCAGCAGCAACAGCAGCAGCAACCACTGCCACTGCCATCCTTAGTTGCAACTCGCCCCTTGTGCACCCTGCACAATCTGCTGCTGCTGCCGGCCGCAGGCCAACCCCCCGCCACCCCGTCACCTCCCCTAATCTTCTGCCTTCATCACAAGTAGCGACCCCCACTAGCCACCAGCCTGCACCCTCTCGAGCTGCAGGAGCTGCACGACAACAGGCCCCCCCAGCATCCCCAAAGTCGCTCATTTACCCGGTGGGGGAGGAGTTTCCCACTGCCCTCCCCAGGAAGCTGTGGGACAGTACAGACATCAGCCAGTTTGGCATATTTCAGAAATATAAAGGCAAAATGCCGTCCATGATGCCCATCACCTCCGAAATCGATGACTTTGAGGCGTTCTGGACGCAGCCTTACAATTTTGAGCGCCTGGGGACTGGAATGGTACGTCAATCCACCTATCGGGGCCTCAAGAGCACGGTATCCAAGTTCCTTGGCTTCGCCCACGGCTGGATGAAGGTCAGCTTGACCTCCCTGTCGTTGAGGCTGTTCTCCAACCAGGTGTGTATGTGTATGTGTATGTGTATGTGCTTTTGTGGTGTGAAGATTAGGTACATTAGATCGCTGGATGTATGGACCTGACAAGCAAAAACAACAAGTGACACAGATGGAGACAAACCCCTAAATACCATATAGCTGTCGCACGCCATTTATGCAACCCTAATCTGGAGACACTATACTTTTGCTTCGCAGCTCATGCCACACCTATGTTGTGAATACAATGCCCTCCATCCTCTCCCTCCACACATGCCACCTCCCGCCCCACCCTAAGCCCCACCTCAACCCCCACAACCCACACCTCCCACAACATCAATGCTTACCCGTGTGCAGCACTTAATAATCAGCTACATGGACTTCATGGTCCATCGTGTCTGCTCAACAAAAGCAGACGTGGAGTTCCAGAACTCCATCAAGGCTGTGGAGTACCTACGGCAGGTCGACACAAGGTCCCTGCCAGATCCGGAGGAGAAGGTGAGTAAATTTATGGGTGCAGTATAACTCACTAAAGGAGTGGATGAGCCAGTCATGGAGCCTTGTGGCTGTCAGCTGCTTATTAGGAGGTGGCAGAGGCATATCTCACCCCTTAGGTGGTCTTTCCATTGGACTGGGCAGCAGCCCCTGGCCAGTGTCAGGCCCGGTCAGATAGTTGTATGAGATGTACACCTACACACACACACACACACACACACGCAGAGACACACCCACACACCCACACAGATACACATACAGACACACACCCGGTTGGATGCCATGGTGCATATTGAAGTGCCACCGTTGCATCTTACTCTCACTCTCCCTGCCCTGTGCTATTCTCTATATGTGCTGCTGCTGCCTATAACATGTGTGCCCCTTTCCCATTCATTTGATTACATCCCTCCCTCTACATAATCATTAGGTTGCACACCTCATCAGGGTGCATGAGTGGCTCAAGGTGGTGAGGCAACAAGTGCGGAGGAACTACCCAAGAGCTGCCAAGGCGGCACCACCACCTACACTGGTGGTAACAAGTGATGAGGAGACAGGGGATGCAGAGGAGGAGGACAAGGGTTCGGAGGTGGTGGTGAACCACCAGCGGCAGCAGTCCAAAATGTGTGCCATTGCTGGTGGTGGTGGTGGTGGTGGTCCTGCTGCTGCTGCTGCTGCTGCTGCTGCTGTGAAGCATCACCCAGCTGCCACCAAGACAGCAGCCACCAAGAAGAAGCCAGCAGCTGCAGCACCACCAACAACCGCTTCCCCGCCTGATGACGATGGTCTGCCTAGCAAAAGCGAGGTACTATCTTTTGTGCGTGCGCTGTGGGATAAGGCACAGGCGATGCTGGAGAAAGACCTTGCTGCTGCTGGGCCTGATGGGCCCGTCACTTACAGCACCGCTGTCCTGCTCATGCATGCGCTGCTGGCGGAGATGATATCTGGTGTCTACATTCCGCCTGTCCGCTTGTCCGTGTTGAGCACCTTGATGGTGTCAGGCATGCAGACCTGCAAGCAGCAAGACTGCTTCCAGATGGACTGCCGCGGCAACAACCTGGTCGAGGTGATTCCTGTAGCAAGGGCAGGGGCAGGGGCGGATGGCAGCCATGGCGCTAGCAGCAGCAGCAGGAGCAGCAGCAGCAGGGGCCGTCGTCTTGTGATGGAGACCATCCATCACAAGACGGAGCGCTTTAAGAAGGATGAGGCCCTGAGAATTGTGCTCCCTTCGACGCTCTCCCAGCACATCCGGACTTACACAGAGTATGCCCGGCCAGCGCTCCTCAACATGAATCCCAGCATTGACGATGCCAGCAAGGAGCCTCCCTTCCTGTTCCTTGACAGGAAGGGCAGGCCGGTTGCAGGTGTCGACGCCCCATTCACGGACGAATGGAAGCTTATTCGAAGGAAGTATGGTGCACCCTGGCCGACGG
>NW_003307551.1:8029-9695 GCF_000143455.1 Volvox carteri f. nagariensis | reverse complement strand
TCTCGCTCCTTCCGCTGCCAATGAGACGGCCACNCAGTGCGGGTTTGCTGCTGATGCAGTCCATCTGCCAAAAGGGGGGAATGGGGGCCTGGGGGATGTTGTTATGTTATACAGGAGGCCTGTACCAGGTAGAATAATGCTGTGTAACGCAAGACAATATTGCAGGGCCTGAGTGCTTGCTTTGTTTTGAGGGTTTGTAGCCTGGATTTGTCGATACGGCGGTTGGGGGATTGCACGAGATACTTGTATGGGTGCGGTGCGGAGCTCGCATGTGCACACGGAGCAAAACACACCTTTTTACGCTATAGATTTCTTCGCCGCGCACATGTGTGTTGACTCAGTATGTATCAAATTAACGCTTGTCATGGCGACGTCGTGCTGCGTTGGGATTTGCAGCCCATGATTGGACTGACGAGGTGGGAGCGCGGGATGCGAAGCAGAGCAGGGGCAAGCTTGTTTGTTTCCATTATTCATGATTTTATATCTATGTGTGAGATGATGTCTCTGGTCGCGTCGCAGTTTGTTCGCTGGTGGTTAGAATCGTTGTACGAGCCGTTGCATGAGCCGTTGTCAGTGCCGCTCTGAGTGTTGTTGTCATTGCCGACGGCTTTTTGGGCATTAAAGATGCTGTAATCAAGTATATATTGAGCATTTCGCACCTCATATGCAGTGCTGCTTGATGAAACACAGTTTGCCAGGTGGATGTTGTTCGATGGTGTGTCCGGACATTAGCCGCCCGTGGCTGTGAGGTCTCTTGTAAAGGAGAGGCAGCACCATACCCCAGGTCATGTCCTCAAAACATTGACACGTCTACATTCGCATCGCTCGCTTTAGTCTGTGGAGGTGCTTGTGTGGTGTGGACATGTCACCGAACGTCCATTGTCGTGCTCCATTTGAGCACGAAAGCTTTGTTTTGCGCCTCCGTCAAACCTATAGTTCTGCATCGTTCCACACGTGCGAAAGTTAACATACGGGAAGCAGAGCGCCACAGAGCATGGTTTTTAAGAACATCTCGCTTGCACGCCACGGGCCGCCAACGAATACACAATCCTAATGCATACACATGCGCACCCGCGGTCGTTGCGTGCACACAAGAACATCTCGCTTGCACGCCACGAGCCGCCAACGAATATACAATCCTAACGCATACACATGCGCACCCGCGGTCGCTGCGTGCGCACAAGAACATCTCGCTTGCACGCCACGGGCCGCCAACGAATATACAATCCTAACGCATACACATGCGCACCCGCGGTCGCTGCGTGCGCACAAGAACATCTCGCTTGCACGCCACGGGCCGCCAACGAATATACAATCCTAACGCACACACATGCGCACCCGCGGTCGCTGCGTGCGCACAAGAACATCTCGCTTGCACGCCACGGGCCGCCAACGAATATACAATTCTTAACACATGGAGAAGGCTCTGGTGTGACGTTTACAAGCTTGATGGCTGTTTTAGCATGCCGCGCGTTTGTGTGCCTCTGCACGTTGTGTTTGTGGATTTCCTGTAGTTGTCCAGTCCAACAAACAGGGGAGCCACCGGCTAAATGCTTTAAACACGACAGGGACCCTGGGGGATTCGTGTGGGCGCGAATGATGCATATGCTAATAACACTGGGGCCTCCGGGCCCATAGAGCCGTGTGGCTGTATTTTCCTTCGGGG
>NW_003307551.1:5293-5730 GCF_000143455.1 Volvox carteri f. nagariensis | reverse complement strand
GACTAGGCGGGGCCGCAGGGGAGGACGGCGTTAGGCTAGGCGGGGCCACAGGGGAGGAAGGCGTTAGGCTAGGCGGGGCCGCAGGGGAGGACGGCGTTAGGCTAGGGGGCCGCAGGGGAGGACGGCGTTAGGCTAGGGGGGGCCGCAGGGGAGGACGGCGTTAGGCTAGGCGGGGCTGCAGGGGAGGAGGGCGTTAGGCTAGGCGGGGCCGCAGGGGAGGACGGCGTTAGGCTAGGCGGGGCCGCAGGGGAGGACGGCGTTAGGCTAGGCGGGGCCGCAGGGGAGGACGGCGTTAGGCTAGGCGGGGCCGCAGGGGAGGGCCAACGTGATACCCTGAAACCCGCCCTCATAACCAACCCGCTTCACCTCGGTCTCCATCTTCAATGTTTACCATCCCCCCTGACGGTAGCCCACGACATATGCTATGGCATCCTATT